>NC_092340.1:5815000-6120000 GCF_046630445.1 Rutidosis leptorrhynchoides
CTATGTGACCGAGGAATTGAACTTCTTCCAACCAAAATGCACACTTTGAAAACTTAGCGTACAATTCTTCCTTCCTCAATACTTCTAACACCTTTCTCAAATGTTCACCATGTTCTTGGTCATTCTTTGAGTAAATAAGTATGTCATCAATGAAAACAATGACAAACTTGTCAAGGTATGGTCCACACACTCGGTTCATAAGGTCCATGAACACAGCTGGTGCATTAGTTAAACCAAACGGCATGACCATAAACTCGTAATGACCGTAACGTGTTCGGAAAGCAGTCTTTGGAATATCATCTTCTTTCACCCGCATTTGATGATACCCGGAACGTAAGTCAATCTTTGAATAAACAGACGAGCCTTGTAGTTGATCAAATAAGTCGTCGATTCTCGGTAGTGGGTAGCGGTTCTTGATGGTAAGTTTGTTCAACTCTCGGTAGTCGATACACAACCTGAATGTACCATCTTTCTTCTTGACAAATAAAACAGGAGCTCCCCACGGTGATGTGCTTGGTCGAATGAAACCACGCTCTAAAAGTTCTTGTAATTGGCTTTGTAGTTCTTTCATCTCGCTGGGTGCGAGTCTGTAAGGAGCACGAGCTATTGGTGCAGCTCCTGGTACAAGATCTATTTGAAATTCAACGGATCGATGTGGGGGTAATCCCGGTAATTCTTTCGGAAATACATCAGGAAATTCTTTTGCGACGGGAACATCATTGATGCTCTTTTCTTCAGTTTGTACTTTCTCGACGTGTGCTAGAACAGCATAGCAACCTTTTCTTATTAGTTTTTGTGCCTTCAAATTACTAATAAGATGTAGCTTCGTGTTGCCCTTTTCTCCGTACACCATTAAGGGTTTTCCTTTTTCTCGTATAATGCGAATTGCATTTTTGTAACAAACGATCTCCGCTTTCACTTCTTTCAACCAGTCCATACCGATTATCACATCAAAACTCCCTAACTCTACTGGTATCAAATCAATCTTAAATGTTTCGCTAACTAGTTTAATTTCTCGATTCCGACATATATTATCTGCTGAAATTAATTTACCATTTGCTAATTCGAGTAAAAATTTACTATCCAAAGGCGTCAATGGACAACTTAATTTAGCACAAAAATCTCTACTCATATAGCTTCTATCCGCACCCGAATCAAATAAAACGTAAGCAGATTTATTGTCAATAAGAAACGTACCCGTAACAAGCTCCGGGTCTTCCTGTGCCTCTGCCGCATTAATATTGAAAACTCTTCCACGGCCTTATCCATTCGTGTTCTCCTGGTTCGGGCAATTTCTAATAATGTGGCCCGGTTTTCCACATTTATAACAAACTACATTGGCATAACTTGCTCCGACACTACTTGCTCCGCCATTACTCGTTCCGACACCATTTGTTCCTTTCGTTCTATTAACCCCTGGTCCGTAGACCTCACACTTCGCCGCGCTATGACCATTTCTTTTACACTTGTTGCAAAATTTGGTGCAGAACCCCGAGTGATTCTTTTCATACCTTTGGCATAGCTGCTTCTGATTGTTGTTGTTGTTGCGGTTATTATTGTTGTTGGGATGATTGTTGTAGTTGCTGTTGTTGTTGTTGTTGTTGGGCCGTTTGTTGTAGTTGCGATTGATGTTGCGATTGTTGGGATAATTGTTGCGATTATTGTTGTAATTGCTGTTGTTGTATTGGTGATTCTTATCATCGTTTTCCTCCCACTTTCTTTTGACTTGCTTCACATTGGCCTCTTCAGCAGTCTGTTCTTTAATTCTTTCTTCAATCTGGTTCACGAGTTTGTGAGCCATTCTACATGCCTGTTGTATGGAGGCGGGCTCGTGTGAACTTATATCTTCTTGGATTCTTTCCGGTAATCCTTTCACAAACGCGTCGATCTTCTCTTCCTCATCTTCGAATGCTCCCGGACACAATAGGCACAATTCTGTGAATTGTCTTTCGTACGTGGTAATATCAAATCCTTGGGTTCGTAACCCTCTAAGTTCTGTCTTGAGCTTATTGACCTCAGTTCTGGGACGGTACTTCTCGTTCATCAAGTGCTTGAATGCTGACCACGGTAGTGCGTACGCATCGTCTTGTCCCACTTGCTCTAGATAGGTATTCCACCATGTTAACGCAGAACCTGTGAAGGTATGCGTAGCGTACTTTACTTTGTCCTCTTCAGTACACTTACTTATGGCAAACACCGATTCGACCTTCTCGGTCCACCGTTTCAATCCGATCGGTCCTTCGGTTCCATCAAATTCCAAAGGTTTGCAGGCAGTGAATTCTTTGTAGGTGCATCCTACACGATTTCTTGTACTGCTAGATCCAAGGTTATTGTTGGTATGTAGCGCAGCCTGTACTGCGGCTATGTTTGAAGCTAGAAAAGTACGGAATTCCTCTTCGTTCATATTCACGGTGTGTCGAGTAGTCGGTGCCATTTCCTTCAAAATAGTTAAATGGAACAAGTTAATCATACAGAATATTAAGAGTAGTTAATAGTATTTCGTAGCATAATATGAACTCATTTATAAAAGCTTTTTCTTCATATTAGCGTTTTATAAGTTTAAATTCGGGTAGTACCTACCCGTTAAGTTCATACTTAGTAGCTAATATACAATTCAACTACTACAATTCTATATGAAAAACTGATTATAATAATATTTCGCGTTCAAACTTTTACACAACATTTCACAAACTTACAATACCGCTTATTTTACATATAGCATGAAATATAGCACACAATAAATTTGATACAAGATGGTTGTGAAGATAATTCTAGCTAGTACACAAGTCGTTCAGCAAAGGCAATAAAGACACGTAATTCATACGTCCAGAAACAAGTCATGCATTCTGGTTTTACTAGGACTACTTCCCATCCTTGGTCTTGTGGAACATAACCGTTATGGCCATTGATAAGACAGCGTGTTGTAACGTCGTCAAAGGGACGAGGGTTACGTAATGTCCAACAGTCCCGTAACAATCTAAAAACCTCATTTCTTACCCCAATTACCAACTCCGTCACTTGTGGGAACGTTTTGTTTAATAGTTGTAGCCCGATGTTCTTGTTCTCACTTTGGTGAGAAGCGAACATTACTAATCCGTAAGCATAACATGCTTCTTTATGTTGCATGTTAGCCGCTTTTTCTAAATCACGAAGTCCAATATTCGGATATATTGAGTCAAAATAATTTCTTAACCCATTGCGTAAAATAGCATTTGGGTTCCCCGCAATATATGCGTCAAAGTAAACACATCGTAACTTATGGATTTCCCAATGTGATATCCCCCATCTTCCGAACGAAAGCCTTTTATAAACCAAGGCATTCTTGGAACGTTCTTCGAATGTCTTACAAACTGATCTCGCCTTAAGTAGTTGTGCCGAAGAATTCTGACCGACTCTAGACAAGATTTCATCAATCATGTCTCCGGGTAGGTCTCTTAAAATATTGGGTTGTCTATCCATTTTGTGTTTTTATACTGTAAAATAGACAAGAGTTAGATTCATAAAAAAAAAAAAAAAAATACTTATTAATACAAGCAATTTTTACATATATCATAAAGCATAAGCACACTATATTACATATATTACACTACACGAATACAACTATCTTATTCCGACTCGCTTGTTTCTTCTTCTTCGGTTTTGGTTCGTTTTGCCAAGTTTCTAGGGATATTTGATGTTCCCCTAATACGAGCCGTCGTGATCCACATTGGTTTAGAAAAACCTGGTGGTTTAGAGGTTCCCGGGTCATTGTTACAACTTAAGGACTTCGGGGGTTGACGATACATATAAAGTTCATCGGGGTCGGAATTAGATTTCTCTATTTTTATGCCCTTTCCCTTATTATTTTCTTTTGCCTTTTTAAATTCAGTTGGGGTAATTTCTATAACATCATCGGAATTCTCGTCGGAATTCGATTCATCGGAGAATTGGTAATCCTCCCAATATTTTGCTTCCTTGGCGGAAACACCATTGACCATAATTAACCTTGGTCGGTTGGTTGAGGATTTTCTTTTACTTAACCGTTTTATTATTTCCCCCACCGGTTCTATTTCTTCATCCGGTTCCGATTCTTCTTCCGGTTCCGATTCTTCTTCCGGTTCCGATTCTTCTTCCGGTTCCGACTCTTCTTCCGGTTCCTCTTCGGGAACTTGTGAATCAGTCCACGAATCATTCCAATTTACATTTGACTCTTCATTATTATTAGGTGAGTCAATGGGACTTGTTCTAGAGGTAGACATCTATCACATAATATCAAACGCGTTAAGAGATTAATATATCACATAATATTCACATGTTAAAAATATATAGTTTCCAACAAAATTTGTTAAGCAATCATTTTTCAAGTAAACACGGTCGAAGTCCAGACTCACTAATGCATCCTAACAAACTCGATAAGACACACTAATGCAAAATTCTGGTTCTCTAAGACCAACGCTCGGATACCAACTGAAATGTCCCGTTCTTATTGATTAAAAACGTTCCATATTAATTGATTTCGTTGCGAGGTTTTGACCTCTATATGAGACGTTTTTCAAAGACTGCATTCATTTTAAAACAAACCATAACCTTTATTTCATAAATAAAGGTTTAAAAAGCTTTACGTAGATTATCAAATAATGATAATCTAAAATATCCTGTTTACACACGACCATTACATAATGGTTTACAATACAAATATGTTACATCAAAATCAGTTTCTTGAATGCAGTTTTTACACAATATCATTCAAACATGGACTCCAAATCTTGTCCTTATTTTAGTATGCAACAGCGGAAGCTCTTAGTATTCACCTGAGAATAAACATACTTTAAACGTCAACAAAAATGTTGGTGAGTTATAGGTTTAACCTATATATATCAAATCGTAACAATAGACCACAAGATTTCATATTTCAATACACATCCCATACATAGAGATAAAAATCATTCATATGGTGAACACCTGGTAACCGACATTAACAAGATGCATATATAAGAATATCCCCATCATTCCGGGACACCCTTCGGATATGATATAAATTTCGAAGTACTAAAGCATCCGGTACTTTGGATGGGGCTTGTTGGGCCCAATAGATCTATCTTTAGGATTCGCGTCAATTAGGGTGTCTGTTCCCTAATTCTTAGATTACCAGACTTAGTAAAAAGGGGCATATTCGATTTCGATAATTCAACCATAGAATGTGGTTTCACGTACTTGTGTCTATTTTGTAAATCATTTATAAAACCTGCATGTATTCTCATCCCAAAAATATTAGATTTTAAAAGTGGGACTATAACTCACTTTCACAGATATTTACTTCGTCGGGAAGTAAGACTTGGCCACTGGTTGATTCACGAACCTATAACAATATATACATATATATCAAAGTATGTTCAAAATATATTTACAACACTTTTAATATATTTTGATGTTTTAAGTTTATTAAGTCAGCTGTCCTCGTTAGTAACCTACAACTAGTTGTCCATAGTTAGATGTACAGAAATAAATCGATAAATATTATCTTGAATCAATCCACGACCCAGTGTATACGTATCTCAGTATTGATCACAACTCAAACTATATATATTTTGGAATCAACCTCAACCCTGTATAGCTAACTCCAACATTCACATATAGAGTGTCTATGGTTGTTCCGAAATATATATAGATGTGTCGACATGATAGGTCGAAACATTGTATACGTGTCTATGGTATCTCAAGATTACATAATATAAAATACAAGTTGATTAAGTTATGGTTGGAATAGATTTGTTACCAATTTTCACGTAGCTAAAATGAGAAAAATTATCCAATCTTGTTTTACCCATAACTTCTTCATTTTAAATCCGTTTTGAGTGAATCAAATTGCTATGGTTTCATATTGAACTCTATTTTATGAATCTAAACAGAAAAAGTATAGGTTTATAGTCGGAAAAATAAGTTACAAGTCGTTTTTGTAAAGGTAGTCATTTCAGTCGAAAGAACGACGTCTAGATGACCATTTTAGAAAACATACTTCCACTTTGAGTTTAACCATAATTTTTGGATATAGTTTCATGTTCATAATAAAAATCATTTTCTCAGAATAACAACTTTTAAATCAAAGTTTATCATAGTTTTTAATTAACTAACCCAAAACAGCCCGCGGTGTTACTACGACGGCGTAAATCCGGTTTTACGGTGTTTTTCGTGTTTCCAGGTTTTAAATCATTAAGTTAGCATATAATATAGATATAGAACATGTGTTTAGTTGATTTTAAAAGTCAAGTTAGAAGGATTAACTTTTGTTTGCGAACAAGTTTAGAATTAACTAAACTATGTTCTAGTGATTACAAGTTTAAACCTTCGAATAAGATAGCTTTATATGTATGAATCGAATGATGTTATGAACATCATTACTACCTTAAGTTCCTTGGATAAACCTACTGGAAAAGAGAAAAATGGATCTAGCTTCAATGGATCCTTGGATGGCTCGAAGTTCTTGAAGCAGAATCATGACACGAAAACAAGTTCAAGTAAGATCATCACTTGAAATAAGATTGTTATAGTTATAGAAATTGAACCAAAGTTTGAATATGATTATTACCTTGTATTAGAATGATAACCTACTGTAAGAAACAAAGATTTCTTGAGGTTGGATGATCACCTTACAAGATTGGAAGTGAGCTAGCAAACTTGAAAGTATTCTTGATTTTATGAAACTAGAACTTTTGGAATTTATGAAGAACACTTAGAACTTGAAGATAGAACTTGAGAGAGATCAATTAGATGAAGAAAATTGAAGAATGAAAGTGTTTGTAGGTATTTTTGGTCGTTGGTGTATGGATTAGATATAAAGGATATGTAATTTTGTTTTCATGTAAATAAGTCATGAATGATTACTCATATTTTTGTAATTTTATGAGATATTTCATGCTAGTTGCCAAATGATGGTTCCCACATGTGTTAGGTGACTCACATGGGCTGCTAAGAGCTGATCATTGGAGTGTATATACCAATAGTACATACATCTAAAAGCTATGTATTGTACGAGTACGAATACGGGTGCATACGAGTAGAATTGTTGATGAAACTGAACGAGGATGTAATTGTAAGCATTTTTGTTAAGTAGAAGTATTTTGATAAGTGTATTGAAGTCTTTAAAAAGTGTATAAATACATATTAAAACACTACATGTATATACATTTTAACTGAGTCGTTAAGTCATCGTTAGTCGTTACATGTAAGTGTTGTTTTGAAACCTTTAGGTTAACGAGTTAACCCAATGTTTATAATATCAAATGAGATTTTAAATTATTATATTATCATGATATTATCATGTATGAATATCTCTTAATATGATATATATACATTAAATGTCTTTACAACGATAATCGTTACATATATATCTCGTTTAAAAATCATTAAGTTAGTAGCCTTGTTTTTACATATGTAGTTCATTGTTAATATACTTAATGATATGTTTACTTATCATAGTATCATGTTAACTATATATATATCTATATATATGTCATCATATAGTTTTTACAAGTTTTAACGTTCGTGAATCACCGGTCAACTTGGGTGGTCAA
This sequence comes from Rutidosis leptorrhynchoides, assembly GCF_046630445.1. Classification (NCBI taxonomy): domain Eukaryota; kingdom Viridiplantae; phylum Streptophyta; class Magnoliopsida; order Asterales; family Asteraceae; genus Rutidosis; species Rutidosis leptorrhynchoides. The sequence continues at coordinate 5,822,551 of NC_092340.1, forward strand.
TTGTCTATATGAAACATATTTCAATTAATCAAGTCTTAACAATTTTGATTGCTTAACATGTTGAAAACATTTAATCATGTAAATATCAATCTCAATTAATATATATAAACATGGAAAAGTTCGGGTCACTACAAATGGTGAGTTATCAAAAGAGTGTAATGCGTCTTTTGTCACATTAATATCGAAGAAAATTGACCCGGTAGGCTTCAGTGAATATCGGCTCATTAGTCTCATTAGTAGCTATTACAAGATAATAGCTAAAATCCTATCTTTACGTCTCGGGGGTAATGCACAAACTTGTAGGCGGTGAGCAAAGTGCATTTCTAAAAGGTAGATATATCTTGGATGGTGCTTTGATTGCAAACGAGGTAATCGATTTCTTAAATCTTAAAAATCATAAAGGTGCAATTTTCAAAGTTGATCTGGAAAAAGCATTTGATAGTTTTAATTGGTATTTTTTGAGTGAAGTAATGCATATGGGCTTCGGGAATAAATGGAGGAAGTGGATAATGTCGCTTTCTAAAATCGGATAGTATTTCCATCTTAATTAATGGATCGCCCACTGATGAATTCTCACTCGGTAAAGATGTAAGACAAGGTGATCCTTTATCACCTTTCTTGTTTATTCTTGCGGCCGAAGGTTTAAACCAACTTACAAAAAGTGCGGTGGAAAAGGGTATTTTTGAAGGTTTAGAAATTGGAGATGATAAGGTGTCGTATCGCATCTTCAATACACGAACGACACCTTTTTTGGTTTCGAAAAAAATGAAAGTTTTATTTGGTGAGCTCTAAAGCGCAGATTACCCGTTCGAGTTGAATTGGACAAAAGAGGCGTAGAATTTCATACGATAAAATGTCCTTTATGTGATCTATTGAAACAATTGACCATTCTTTGATCCTATGCAAACATGGCTTTGAAATATGGGAACGTGTGTATAAATGGTGGAACCTTGGGAGTGTATCGAATCTAAGTATCGGGGAAACATTTCGGGGCAACTCGAATCATACAATGACGGGGTTTGGTAAAAAAATATGGAAAGCGGTGGTGTGGTCGTGCGGGTATGATCGGTGTCGAAGGGCCGATCAAAAATAGCCTAGTTACTCTACTTTAGATAGGGTAAGCAGGATTCGTTCCACGGGAAGTTATGGTTAACTAGCAAGCAATTTCAAGGTTGGTTTGGTTGTTTAACTAAAAACTACTAAGATTTATCAACTAATATTAAAAACTTAAAGCTTAAACTAAAGTGCAATTGAGAGTATTGAGATGTAAACAATGAGAGTAAAGCCTTTATCCTTTCACAATCCCAATCTAACATGTATTCATTCAAACAAGTGTTATGTTTACCAAATGTTGATCAAATCTCATAGACAAGACTTCTTAAGTTCATTACTTCTATTATCTTGGGATTAAACTATGTAATCTAGACACTGTGTCTTTATCCCTAATCTAATTAACACTAAGTTGGATCAAGAACACACTGTTAAATCACAATAATTTAACTTGCAATAACAAAACATAGAACTTGCATTAATCAACAATTGATTTGGTTCACAATATCATAATCCATAAGTGTTAAAACATCACAAATCACATAATCTTGAATGAAATCATACATATTTTAATTGTTCATGGAAAAGATAAAGTTAATAAGACTAGCCAAGCATGTTGGTGATGATGATCATGGAGATTCTTGAAGATTGCATGATGAACAACACTTTAATCCTAGCTTCACTCCTTGAGCAATGATGATTTGGGAGTATTATGATGTGTTTAAGGATGATCTCTGCTGCAAAAACTGATGGAAAAATTGTCCCTTTCGTAACCCTAATGGTATCCTTATATAGGGGTTGGATGACTTGGCCACAAAGCTAAAATTCGAATTTTTTGGCTTCAGTTTTTTTGTGAAGGCGTATTTTATGCCAGGACTGGCGTATTTTACGCCAGTGCAATTTTAGCTTGGGCGTAGTTTTATGCCAGAGATTGGATTTTTCTCTGAATTGACTTGGTATATGGCGTATTTTACGCCACTACTGGCGTATTTTACGCCAGTTATAATCTCTGGGTCATTTTTCGATCTCTTCAATCTTGCCCGCAATCCGCCTTTAATCGCTGTTTTCTTCCACATTTCGCACCAATATCTTTTCTTTCCTGTAAAACATAGAATTATATCAAAGTATCTCCTTTTTCACTCACGCATGATTAATTTCACGTAATTAAGCACAAACGATCGTGTCAAATAGGGACCGATCAGGGTACTTAATTTGAAAAAATAGAAATCAAAAGGTTTTTGAAGATAAATCGTGGAATCCTCCGGTTGCACTAAATGAGATCAAATCAAAACATTCGAGTGGATCTCGCATCATGTTAAGAACAAGAAGATTGAATGGCTCGATTGGATAACGAATCCTGGTATCTACGTGGTTTAACTCGAAATAGTAGTCGTGTGCATTGATGCTCTCTGTTTCATTGTTATACTTGTATATATCATGCTTGTAATGTTGTTCATAGCTTAGGCTGGCAGCAATTGCAGCCCCTTTTGTATTCGTGATTTTTTTCAAAAAAATCTTTCTTTTCCACAAAATAAAAATAATTAACAATAATAATAATCATAATAAATAACAACTAGCTTAAGGCCCGCGATTTCGCGGGCACTTTTGTATGGGCGTTATCGAATTGTGATGGTTTAAGTAAAATAACTTTATATACAATATGTTCGTTCGATTACAATGTAAAAGAAAATAGAATAATTATTCTATTAATGTCGTTTAGTGTGTAGTACTATTAGACATTAGATATTAGTTGAGAGTTAAATTTGTAAAGAAATATAAGTTTTTACACATTGATAAACATCAAGGGGTTTTTGAAGGGTCGAATCAAAAATTGACTTGTCATATTAATAAGATTTTATATACCAGTAGTATTTGTTAAGTGGAATAGAAACGAAAACAATATCAAAAGTAATTAATGATTATTAATCGATGATAATAATAATAAGAAGAAGAAAATTACAATCCAGAAAAAGAACAAATATGAAGTTGAAAAACGTAATATTGATGATAACCAGCCAGACTTTTTAGGTTATTTTTTAGTCAAGTATCCCACAAATACGCAATGTAAAAAACATAATAATCCATACCTAAGCACACTTGCCCAACATCTCCATTTACATGTGCAGATATGAATTTAGTGTTTCCTATAGCCAATTTAACCACGTAAATTTAAATATTCACACATTACAATTAGAAAATGTAAAACTGAAAGGAAAATCCTCTTTACTTGAAAATTACGCAAATCACCATACGTTTGAACCTTGTTCACACAAATCTATCAAATGATAATCATGTTAGTAACTTCAATCAATAGATTATAGAATATATCATATATATACATTTTATTTTGATCAATTGCAGCTCTGATAATATGGCACGTCTTTCTTTCTCAACTCGAGATGTATGAAACTTTGGGTAAAAAGCAATCTACATCATAAATAAGTATATAATACCCGTTAAACGTAGAAACTGTCAATGATCATTTAAAAAAACTGTTGTACGTTAATATTACAAAAGAAGTAAAATAATGGTTACCCTTGATGAGTTCGTTGAGAGGGGTGATATTTTCGATAGCAGCCATTGATGAGATTTTTTGTTAGTGTTATTGTTGATTTTGTATTATGATTGTGAATACAAATGAGTAATGCCCCACCTATATATAATCACCAGCGTTAGACCATATTGTGGAAATAGTTATGATGATTGATATGGTGTTATCATCAATTTGAAAATCAACATGTTGATTGATTTGAAACTCCTTATTATTAGGAATTCTGTTACAATTTATTTTAGGATAGATTTTTTCTTTCAAATAATGGTTCAACAATTGATTTCATGTGTGTAATAATTTCCATAAATACAAAGGTCTAAAATGTGGAATGTATACCTGTAAATTATGTAAATATGTATAATAAAAAAAATGGTACATATTCAAAGTGATATTGTATTAAGACATGAAAATCTTCCGGATGCTTTGATTTCAGATATATTGAACTTAACTCATCCTATAAACAAAAAAAGTCAGCTATATAGAACCCATATTGAACTTTGACATTTACTATAATGTTTGATATCATATATATAGATATCAGATATATCATATGTGGTTGAAGCACATATTTAGACATATCTTGAAATTAAATGAGAAACGCACCTGGATTTCAAGAAGATTATTTGGAATCTCTCTTAAGAAACGTGAAGGTTGAAGAACCTGAGAAATGCAAAGTTGATTTTAGGGTGGTAACTTTACATTTTTACCCATTCTACTTATACACGTGTCATATGAGCCGAACGGCAGTCGATGGGTAGAAAGTCTCCCAAAGTGTAATCATATTAGAATGGGTCGTTTGACCCCAAGTGACTGAATTATCATTTGCACAATATAACTTTGTAAATATTTGACACACCTAGAGGTAATTATGCTTTACCTGCCAATTTGAGTCCATTGTGATATATAGAATAAAAAGTTTCTTTCTTGCACGAGTCATTGCCACATATAATAAGCGCCTTTCCTCCTATAAATGTTCAAAGAAGAGAGATACATAAGGGTACTTTTGTCTTTTCAAATAAATAACATATGTTGATGTAAAGAAGAAAGATACATGAATATGGATTCAAGAGCATGCTTACCTCAAAGATGTTGAAAGCTGCCTAAAGTGTATTATTTATTATGCATACAAACAGAACCTCTCATATCTTTCTATACCTATACTTATAACTGATACATTGGTTATTTAATATTAACAGTTTAATAAGGAGGTTTAAAAGGTGTTTGTGGGTTAATTCACACAAATCCAGACCCATTTGACCCTTAACTGGACTCGCCCATCTTGGTACCTTTAAGCATAACTAAAAGTGTTGCAATACCTTCACAATGAAACAGTGTCCCACTCCAATACTTTTGACTACCAAGCAACATAAGAATGAAATTAATATATATATATATATATATATATATATATATATATATATATATATATATATATATATATATATATATATGTAGGGGCAGGATCAATGGGGAAGTAACCAATCGGGGGGAAGCGGGGGGAAGCAAAAAAAAAATTTTGTTTTTTTTTTGAATTTTTTTTTCCGGCATCAAGATCACACGAAAATATGAACATTTAGAAGAGACACTTCGTGATGAATGTTATTATTTAGGCGGGAAAACGATCGACAAAAATAACATTCAAGATAGTATTGTTCGTGAAGAATATGAACGTTTTTTTTCATGTTTTGTGAAGCAAAATTTAGCCCGATTTAGAGTTTAGGGTTTAGGGTTTAGGGTTTAGGGTTTGGTGTTTTGGGTTTATTCCATAAACCCAAAACACTAAACCCTAAACCCTAAATCCTAAACTCTAAACCGTTCGTGTTAAAAACTCAATCTAAATCCTAAATCTAAACCCTAAATCTAAACCCTAAATTTCTAAACCCTATAAACCCTAATATCTAAACCCTAATATATAAACCCCAATAGCTAAAACCTCAAAATACGCTCGAAAAACATGATAATTGTTATATATTACTTCTTCGAGCGTTTTCCTGCCAAAATAAAAACATTTATCACAAAGTGTCTCTACTAAGTCTTCATATTTTCATCTCATCTATAATGTTCGTGAACAAAGTTTTTTCAAAAAATAAAAAAAAAAGTTTTTGCTTCCCCCCGCTTCCCTCCGAATTGTTACTTCCCTCTTGATCCTACAACTATATATATATATATATATATATATATATATATATATATATATATATATATATATATATATATATATATATATATATATATATATATATATATATAATTCAATGGTTTACACAATGATTAAAGAATGTACCTGCTTCATGATTATTATGCTTTTGATCAAGCATCCAAAAGCCGAGACTTCTTCTTCGGATCCTCTTTGTTATCTCAAATCTTCCTTACTACTTAAAGTAGTACACTCTGTATAAGAAATATAAGTACCTGATACACATGGACTTCACCTTATACATTTGCTACTGTATAAGATCTATTTTATATACAAATGATGAAGCTTACGAAGTATTATGATATCATATACTTTATTTGGTGAAATGCAAAAATGATCCCAATCTCAAAAAATATAAAATCAAATTAATATTATATGTGTTATAATTCAGTAGGCTTATAACTACCTTTAGTGGTTTGATTCTTGATGTTATAATTCAGTAGGCTTATAACTACCTTTAGTGATTTGATTCTTGATTAAGAATACTAATAATGAAGTGTACGAACAAAGATGATAATGGAGAGAAAGAAAGAAACACTTTGTAAGTGTGAGAAATGGTGCATGTTTAATGCTTGCATTCATGGCTATTTATAGCAAAAATATCACAAGTTTAGGTAATACAATAATATTACTTTTGTGTATAAATAATTGACTATCCATTTATATATATATATTTATATATTATAACACTCCCCCTTGGATAGCAATTTTGTTTGTTGAAGATCAACTGTAAGTTACTGCCTCGTTAAAAACCTTGCTAAAGAAAACCCAGTGGGAAAAACTTTAGCTAAGGGAAAAAGAGTGCAGCATGGAGTTGACTCCCCCTCAAGTAGACATCGCTTCGGTTGTTACATCTTTTGAACATGTCTCATGCCAATGTTATGAACGTGTGTTCTGAAAATAGCAGTTGGAAGTGCTTTCGTGAAAAGATCAGCAGAGTTTTTGCTGGATTGAACATATCTCATTTCAATCTCGTTGTCCTTAATGAGATTTTGAGTGTATGAGAAGAATCTAGGAGGTATGTGTTTGGTTCGGTCACTTTTGATATACCCTTCTTTTATCTGTGCTATGCAAGCTGCATTATCTTCATAGATAATTGTTGGACTTTTATCGCGTTCTAGTCCACAAGAATCAGTAATGATTTGTGTCATTGATCTCAACCAAAAACATTCCCGAGTAGCTTCATGTAATGCAATCACTTCGGCATGATTTGATGATGTAGCAACAAGTGTTTGTTTTTGAGAACGCCATGATATTGCAGTACCTCCATTTAGGAATACATATCCAGTTTGAGATTTAGCTTTATGTGGATCAGATAAATAACCTGCATCAGCATAACCAACCAAATCTTGTTTTGATTCGTTAGAATAAAATAATCCTAAATCAGTAGTTCCTCGAAGGTATCGAAATATGTGTTTGATCCCATTCCAGTGTCTTTTGGTAGGAGCAGAGCTGAACCTTGTCAACAAATTAACTGCAAAAGAAATGTCAGGTCTTGTACAATTTGTAAGATACATAAGAGCTCCAATTGCACTAAGACATGGTACTTCTGGTCCAAGAATATCTTCATGATCTTCACATAGACGAAATGGATCAGTTTCAACATTGAGTGATCTAACAACCATAGGAGTACTTAATGGTTTTGCCTTTATATGTTGTTTGATGTACAAGTAAACCATTAGGCATATGCTCAATTTGTAAACCAAGGCAATACTTGGTTTTTCCGAGATCTTTCATTTCAAATTCTTTCTTTAGAAGTTGAATGGCTTCATAGATCTCTTTATTTGTACCTATAATGTTAAGATCATCAACATAAACAGCTATGATCACATATCCGGATGTTGTTTTCTTAATGAAAGCACAAGGGCAAGTAAGGTTATTTGTATACCCTTTGCTTATCAAGTAATCACTTAATCGGTTATACCACATACGTCCCGATTGTTTTAACCCATATAAAGATCTTTGTAATATAATCGAATACATTTCTTTGGGTTTTGCATTTGATGCTTCTGGTACCTTAAATCCTTCAGGTATCTTCATATATATATATATCACTATCAAGTGATCCATATAGGTAAGCAGTCACAACATCCATGAGATGCATTTCTAAATTTTAGAAACTGCCAGGCTGATTAAGTACCTAAAAGTAATTGCATCCATAACAGGGGAATAAGTTTCTTCATAATCAATTCCCGGTCTTTGAGAAAAACCTTGAGCTACAAGTCTAGCTTTATACCTTGTAACTTCATTTTTCTCATTTCTTTTTCGGACAAAAATCCATCTGTATCCTACAGGTTTCACATCTTTAGGAGTGAGAATGATGGATCCGAAAACTTTTCTTTTATTGAGTGATTCTAATTCAGCTCGTATTGCTTCTTTCCATTGAGCCCAATCATGTCTATTTTGACATTCAACCATAGATGTTGGTTCTGGATCATCATCATTATTCATGATGTCATATGCAACATTAAATGAAAATTTCTCATCAAGATTTTTCATTTCATTTCGGTTCCATAATATTTTTGAATATGCATAATTGATTGCAATTTCTGTATTGACAGCATCAATCTCCTCTGCAGTAGGAGTACTGATTTGTGGTTCTTCTTGAACACTTTCTTTTACTTCATTATCAGCTGATTTTCTTTTTCGAGGATTTTTATCCTTTTAACCAATTGGTCTTCCACGTTTCTGACGTGGCAAAGATTCATGAGTGACGTTATTTCCAGCTTTTGGAATTTCAATTCGAGCTGGAGTATTTACTGCTGGTATATATGATTTTGTCACCGTTTTTGTATCTGTAAATGCATCAGGCAATTGATTTGCAAGTTCTTGTATATGCATTATCTTTTGAACTTCTGTCTCGCATTCTTTTGTGCGAGGATCAAGATACTTTAATTGAGGTTCACACCATGAAACATCATTTTCTTTATTTTTCATTTCTTCCCCTAATCTAGGGAACAATGTTTCATTAAAATGACAATCAGCAAAACGTGCTGTAAAAACGTCACCTGTCATAGGTTCAATATACCTTAATATTGAAGATGTTTCATATCCAACATATATTCCCAACCTCCTTTGAGGACCCATTTTTGTACGTTGTGGTGTCGCAATTGGAACATACACTGCACAACCAAATGTTCTAAGATGGGAAATATTTGGCTCTTGACCAAAAGCAAGTTGTAGGGGGGAATATTTATGACTTGCACTTGGTCTGATGCGAATCAATGCAGCAGCATGTAAAATTGCATGACCCCATATAGATACAGGGAGTTTTGTTCTCATTATCAATGGGCTAGCGATTAACTGTAAACGTTTAATCAATGACTCGGCTAAACCATTTTGTGTATGCACATGAGCAACAGAATGTTCAACAACAATTCCTATAGACATGCAATAGTCATTAAATGCTTGAGATGTAAATTCACCAGCATTATCAAGTCTCACCCTTTTAATGGTGTAATCAGGAAAACGAGCTCTCAATTTAATAATTTGGGCAAGAAATTTTGCAAATGCCACATTACGGCTTGATAACAGACAAACATGAGACCATCTGCTAGATGCGTCTATTAGAACTATGAAATATCTAAATGGTCCACATGGTGGATGAATTGGTCCACATATATCACCTTGAATTCTTTCAAGAAACATTGGTGATTCTTTCTCAACCTTAAGTGGTGAGGGTCTAGTTATCAATTTTCCAAGAGAGCAAGATGTACATGGAACCATTGTATCATGATGGATTTTTCTATCCTTTAGTGGATGTCCATGAGTACATTCAATAATCCTTTTCATCATTGTTGATCCTGGATGGCCTAATCTGTTATGCCATAAACTGAATACACCAGGATCAATATATTTTTCGTTAACTACCATATGTATTTCTGGTACATTTATATGTGTATAATGTAATCCAGAACTAAGTCTTGGCAGTTTTTCAACCACATGACTCTTGTCAGTGATACTTAAATATTTCTCATTTTCTGTTGTCACTGACTGATAATCATACCCGTTAAGGTATATGTCGGAGAAACTCAATAAATTTCTGCTTGACTTGGGAGAAAATAAGGCATCATTTATTAAAAATTTTGTACCATTTGGTAGTATGAAATTTGCCTTTCCTATCCCTTTTATCAAGTTAGCAGGTCCTGATATTGTATGTATAGTTCCTTCCGTTGGTTTTAGATCAATAAAATATTTCTCGGATTTAAGTATAGTGTGTGTAGTTCCACTGTCTGCTATACAGAGATCTCCACTACTTGATTGATGTTGTATTCCAGCAAAATTCATATTGAACTTCATATATAAGAAATAAATAGTGAGTACATTATTAATATTACACAATATTTTACACGCAAATAGATAGTACTGAAACATTTAGCAAACATAATGACAAAGACAGACGATATTAAATCGTTTATTTTTCGAAAGACACACAACTTAAACATTCAAGAAATCTTCATATAAATCAGATGGTTTCTCAGTGACTGTTGGATCGACGTTATCCACAAAGTTTACTTCCTTTTCTTTATCTTTCAGCGAATCCTGATACATCTTAACAAGATGTTTAGATGTTCGGCAAGTATTAGCCCAGTGACCCATTCTACCACATCTGTAGCAAGATTCTTCAGAATTTTTAGAAGAATTTTCTTCAACATCTTGTTTAGTGGGCTTGTTTTGTGGTTGATATTTATATTTTCGTGGATTATTATTTCTTTGACCACCACGGCCACGACCACGTCCTCGCCCATTACCATTACCATAAGGATGGTTTCTACCATAGTTATGGCTTTTGGCATGATGATGGTGATGGTTATTATAACCACGACCTTGCCCGCGTCCTTGTCCCTGTTTATAATTATTTGCAGTATTTGCTTCAGGGATTGCAAGTGTACCAGTAGGACGGGATTGCTGATTTTTCATTAATAGCTCATCATTTTGCTCTGCAACTAAGAGATATGAATTAAGTTCAGGATATGTTTTGAACTTTAGCATTCTCAAATTTCTTTGCAATGTGATGTTTGCAGCATTCATTGTGGAGAAAGTTTTCTCCATCATGTCTGCATCACTTATTTCATGTCCACAGAATTTAAGTTGTGAACATGTATTATACAGAGCTGAGCTATATTCATTTACTTTCTTAAAGTCTTGGAACCTTAATGTTCTCCATTGTTCCATAGCAGCTGGAAGTAAAATTTCTCTTTGATTATTGAATCTGCTTTTGAGACCTTCCCATAAAACATGGGGATCTTCTACAGTCACATAATTATTTTGTAAGCATTCATCAATATGTTGATGAATAAAGCAACATGCCGTTGCTTGTTCTTTTTCAGAACAAGTGTTGTTTTCATTTATGGCTTCAAGAATGCCTATTGATTTAAGATGCATTTTTACTTTTATAACCCATGGCATGTAGTTGTTTCCAGTTGATTCTAAATGAGTAAATTTAAGCTTTTCCAGATTCGACATTTTCTATTAAAACAAACAACATGATAAATTATAGTCACTTTATATTCATAAGTATATAAACATTAAACATAAATTTAATATAACATAAATGATAAGTAGGTGACAGTGTCGACCATATGTAAGCAATCATTAATAAATGTTATATAACATAAATATAAATATTAGTAAACATAAATGATAATTAGGCGACAGTGTCGGCCATATAAATGTTAGATAATAGAAATATAAATGTTACTAACATAAATGATAATTAGGCGACAGTGTCGGCCATATAAATGTTAGATAATTGAAATATAAATGTTAGTAACATAAATGATAATTAGGCGACAGTGTCGGCCATATAAATGTTAGATAATTGAAATATAAATGTTAGTAACATAAATGATAATTAGGCGACAGTGGCGACCATATATTATTCAGGTGGTATAACCGACCATATATCATTTAGGTGGCAGAGCCAACCATAATTAGTATTAAGATTATCGTGCTGATAACGTGTTATAATTCAGTAGGCTTATAACTACCTTTAGTGGTTTGATTCTTGATGTTATAATTCAGTAGGCTTATAACTACCTTTAGTGATTTGATTCTTGATTAAGAATACTAATAATGAAGTGTACGAACAAAGATGATAATGGAGAGAAAGAAAGAAACACTTTGTAAGTGTGAGAAATGGTGCATGTTTAATGCTTGCATTCATGGCTATTTATAGCAAAAATATCACAAGTTTAGGTAATACAATAATATTACTTTTGTGTATAAATAATTGACTATCCATTTATATATATATATTTATATATTATAACAATATGAAGTTATTTATAATGTTTTTGGACCTTACACACAAAAATGTTCCTTTATATTTTGTATAGGACCCAATAGGTTGGAGGGAAACCCATTGGACCTTTTTTTAAGTTTTGATTTACATTGTCGGGCTTAATGTTTCTCAAGACCCGGTTGACCCGAAATTTTGACTCAATTGACCCAAATTTGAGAGTATGGGTCTCAATTGTCACTTGTCATGCATAATTTACAAATTAGTTATGTTGTAGAAGAAACCTTCAAAGCAAGTTTCTTGAGTTTGTTCGCAGCCCGAAATTGCTTCATCCTAGACAAGACTGCACTATTGATCGGTTTATCTTATCATTCTCCATCTTCTATAATCCATGGATGTTCCGTACAAGTTTAACAATTAAATTAATGCAAATAATTACAATTAGATTAATTATGAAGACTCAAATTTATAAAATAAATGAGAATTAAGCATACCAAGAACATGAGCAGATGTTATACGCCTCTTTGGATCAAATGTTAGCATTCGTTCGACAAGGTGCTTGGCGCTAGCTGAAATTGACGGCCAAGGGTCGCTTTCGAAGTCAATTTCTCCTTTTGAAATCTCATCGAATATTCCTTTTTGCGTCTCTGCAGTTTGGTATCCGTTTTCAGTTGTATTTAATTAATTAGAGGTGGCAATTTTAACTTGTTTACTTATTAACGGGTTGATTTGGGTTGTGTTTCATCTCACACAGGTTTAATTAGCCTAAAGTCCATAACAATTGTATAAACCTCCTGAACAAAGTTTTTATTTAAGGACATAATGTGTTTATGAGTCAACCCAATCCAGCCCGACCTGTACAAAATGATCCAAACTACTGCATATTCAATTGACTTGTAACTTACCGGCCCAAAATGTAGGCACACCGTTGAGTAAGATATATAGCATAACACCTGCACTCCATATATCTATTTCCTTCCTGTATTTACGTTTCAACACTTTTGGTGCAACGTAATACGCACAACCAACAATATCCTGATACGATTTTCCTGAATTTTTTTGTTCCTAATATGGTTGGTAATGACATTTATTAGTTCACAGTAATTGAACTATGAACACCAGACTCTCACTTAACAATAAATATGAATTATTAGTGCAGAAATTGAGAGAACACGATAATAGAATAGAAGACTAATGATATTGATCGTGTAAAAAGTACATCTTCAAACTAAACCATACGTCCCTATTTATACAGATAAACACCAAATCTGGAGATTTGGTTTCCAAAACTACTTCGCTATAAATAAGGAAAAGATAAACTAAAAATCAAACAAATTAGCTATTAATTCAAAAGTCAATTCTGGAGATAAAACTGAATCTTCAAAACATATCTTCTTAAACTTTAAGTATATCTCCAGAATAATTTTTAGCTTTGGCTTCAAGAAAACTTCAACCGTTGACTTCAGCAAATTCCAGAGTCTGCAACTTCAGACTCTAAATCTCCAGATTCTAAAATCTGCAAAGTACTTTTGACTCATCAGATTTTCATTTTTCCAACAATCTCCCCCTATCTGATGATGTCAAAACAACCTGTACACCTAATTAACCACCTTAGCATACTCCTTTTCAATAAGCTTACACTTGCTCTTCATGTGAGGACTTTTCTTCAACATATTCAGCTTGCTATACAAGTGTTTCAACAATTGCACCCTAAAAGGAAATGTTTTCTCTGTTTCACACCTGGACAAAAGATTAATCAACATATCAATGCTTGCCTCTTCAAATTGATCACATCTAATCAACATCTTTTGATTTCCAGTAGTATTTATCATCAAGCCATCCAAGTATTCAACATATTTGTTATCAACAAACTCCAAATGCTCAGGAACAGCATATCTTTCAACATGTCCCTTAACTCTTCTCTTCTTCATTCCCAGGTTAAAAGTTTCACAAAACACTTCATAATCTTTAGTACTGATGAATCCTTCCTCAAACACCAAGTGAACCAACATGCACACTCTCTTTAACACTTCATTCACAATAATTTGATCCCCTGCATACTCCTTGATACAAACAGCTATACCTCTCCATTCACAAAAACGTAAACGAACAATTTGATTCATTTTAACTCTTAACCTTCTGTCTGGAAAATGAGCCATTGTTAACAGTAAAATCACACCTTCAAACTCAGATTTTTCAACCTCAACTTTCACACATCACCATCATATCTTCTGAACCTGAATCTCTTGTTCATCTGAGCCCTGAGATCACCATCTGCTCTTTGTGTAGCAGCAACCAAAACATTACTAGAATTACCCTGCTTGTCACCAGTACCCTTATCAATAACATTCTCCCCCTCAGTTTGTTACTCCCCCTCAATGTGAGTCCTCTTAGATTGCTCCCCCTCAACACTTGCAATACCTGCATCTACAATACCTGCATCATCTGACCTCTTTCTTTTCTCCCCCTTTTTGACATCATCTAAAGGCATAGAAGATATGAACTTCCAAATTTCAGTCTGTTGATTCTTGAGGGAACAAATATCAGATGCAAACCCAGTAAAACATTGTCGCAGTTCATCAACACCAACCATTCTTTTCTCCAGCTCAGTCAACCTTTGATTAATCTCTATGACAGACCCTGAACCACCTGTACTAGTCAACCCCTGCATATCCCCAACCAACCTCCTTACCTCCATCAGCTCATCTTTAGAAACAAAATTATTATTAAAGTTAAGATTATTAATCTTAGACTGCACAACAGAAAGCTTGTCATCAAACTCCTTAGTCAACTTGGTCAAAGCCTGATATAGGCCAACCATGGTGACTGGTGCCTCAGTCTGAGAAGTAGTGCCAGTGGATAAGGGTAGAGTTGGTATGTCCTCACAGCCTTCCTGTTGTAAAGAAAGCTGATCTTTAGACATAGAAGATTTTGAGGCCTGTATCTCACCCTGTGATATGAGTGTGATATTGGCAGCCTGTACAAGAAGGTGTAAGGATGGAACATTTTGGGTGGGTAGTGGCAGACTTAAGTATGGGGTAAAAGTTTGCTTGGCCATTTCAGTTGGGTTTTGGATTTGGTTATTTGAGTCCAGGATTGGGACTTCTTCATGTAAGTCAACTGAGTGGGTTTCTTTAGTGACTGTAATGTGGGTATCCAAGTTAACTAACCTACCAGGTTCAGGTTGGGTCAAAGCACTCCTCTCACCAATCTCTAGCAGAGGTGATGGAGCAGTACGTGCAGCACTCTTCCTAGTGAATTTTTGAGGTGAATCCACAAGTGCTTTATTATCTAAGGTTTTAGATATGTTGGTATTCTCTGTATGAACTGGTAGGTTCATAAGGTGGGTTGAATGGGAAATTTGCTCAGTAGCAGTGGGTGAAGATGGGTTAGAACGAGGTGAGATTTCCTCATCCATGTCTTCAGCCTGCTCTGTTTGTGTAACAACATGGGATGGAGTTTGTGTGGGGGTAGAATCTGATTGCTCAGATTCTAAAGATGGTTGACCATTGTTGTGACCTTCTGCAGACCCTGATTGCTCAGATTCTGAAGAAGATGCCCCTGCAGACTCTGATTGCTCAGAATCTGTAGGTTGGTCTGCACGGCCAAGATTGACCCAATGCATCATAGCAGGAGTAAGAGCAAATGTGGCTGTGAAACATCCTGAAACTACATTCTGGAATAAAAGTATACTCATACACACGAAACACTTTAAGCCCATCATACAAAGCAGGAGTCATAGCTTGTTCAAACATTAAACTTAAGAACCTGATAAAAGGCACATTATGATCTCTTGGAGTTTTTTCATTGAGAACCAAGAGTCCATTGAAGAATAAGCGTGCAAAATCAATATTTCTCCCTGTGACTATAGCATGAAACAGATGTGCTTCAAAATCATTAATCTCAGTCAGACTACCACACTTAAAGCTCAAACTTCTAATGACATTCGACAATAAAAACATCCACCGTGGAGAGAACATACTAATCTTAACAGAAGAATTAGTTAAAGGTTGACCAACTGATGTGTGCAGCGGGGTGTACGAAATAGTATTAATTTAAATACGAAATATGACGAAATATTACACAAGTTTTAATTATTTATTTACAAAATGGATATACCTAAACCTTGCTACAACACTATAGGCAGTGTACCTAATCGTAGAGTAGTATACTTTTTAGTAAATCCGGTTCGTTCCACAGGGAGATGGCTTATTTCACACTATATTTTAAATAACTATATTTGTACAAAATATATATAATTATATATTACAATTATTATTACTATAAAAGGGGTTTTACTGTTTAATGACTGGTTTGTCGATTTTATATTTTAATTGAAGCGTATAGTAAATGAAGATATTTAATTAACGATAAAATAAATAACAATAATTAAAATGACAATAAATAAAAGCACGAGGAAATATGAAATAAAATATATTATGCTTATTTAAGCTTCCGTAACCATGATGTTTGACGTGTTGATTTTAGTTTTATGCCCATGGGTTAATTGTCCTTTGTCCTGGATTATTTAATATATCCGTCTGGTTTTTGTCCATAACTGTCCATCGGTCATAAATTTAAAGTGCGAGTGTCCTCGTCAAATTATCCTTATACCCGAAGTCAAATATTCCAACTAATTGGGGACTTAAACTGTAACAAGGTTTTAATACTTTGTTTAATAATTACACCAGTGATGTCGACTGCGTGTAACCCAAGGTTTTAATACTTTGTTATCAATTATGCCAAGTGTCCTTGTACATAATTTCACCCCTGTTTTAATAATTCCATAGACTATTAATCCATTCCCGTGTCCGGTTAAATGAACGATTATTCGTACATATAAATACCCCGTCCATCGTGTCCGATCGAGTGTATATGGTTATTTATGGGTACGTCCAATTGTAAATCTTTATATTAAAATTAACAAACTATCATTTAGTTAAACAAATATAAAGCCCATTAATAGCCCATAGTCTAATTTCCACAAGTGTCGTTCTTTTGTCCAAACCCCAATTATGGTACAAAGTCCAATTACCCAATTTTAGTATTTTTAGCCCAACATCATGATTACTTCGGCTTAAATAAGCATAATAATAACTTAAGTACGAGACATTAATTTAAAAAGGAGAACATAGCTTACATTGATTATTTATCGCGTAGTGTTACACGGACAGAGCTCCGACTTTAAAACCCGTAAAATAACCTTTGCATAACCCAAACTAATCTAATATAAAACTAAACTAATTTATATTTTATATATATATATATATATATATATATATATATATATATATATATATATATATATATATATATATATATATATATCAGAGAGAGATTGATATTGGGGATGGTTGAACTCGGCAGAAGCTCGTTCATTTTATAGGCCATTTCTGAATTTTCAAACTCCGCGAGTTGCGGCACTTTTACCCTTCAAACTCCGCGAGTCGCGGAGTTTGAATTTCCAGCTCATCCCAGTTTGGAACCTAGCTTGTCGACATAATATATATATAAATATAAAATATAAATAATTAATATAATTATTTATATATTATATTATATTCTTGTGCATAGTAGACTTGTAATTTTTAGTCCGTTGCGTCGGGCGTTGATAGTTGACTCATGTCCCGGTTCCGGATTTTTGAACGTCCTTGCGTACAATTTAATATCTTGTACTTTGCGTTTTGTAACTTGTACTCTTGTCATTTTTAGACGTTTTTCATCAATAAATTGAACCTTTTGAATTGTATTTTGTACATTTGAGCTTTTTGGACGTTTGTGTCTTCAAATCTTCGTTTTCGCCTTTTGTCTTCGTACTTATTTATTTAAACAATTACAATGAAAATATAATGCAATTACATATGAAAACCTATTATTTAGGAGGGATATTGCTATGAAATATATGTTCCTTTTTAGCCTTATCAAATATCCTCACACTTGAGCGTTGCTTGTCCTCAAGCAATACAGAACTTGAAATAAAAACATACATGAATCACTTTTTTATTCATCACACTTTGTACATCAGTGATTTTGATATGGTGGTATAAACAATGATAGTAACGATAGAACCATGGTTAAAGGTGGGTGTGTCATCCACAGTTGCCTCGGGTTTAAGTCAACGACACTTGCAATGAAATAGCCGATTTACTTTCGGTTTCCAAAGCAAAGTGCACATTTAAAAGGAGGTTTACAGTCCCACATGACTATAAAAATTTAGATCCGTTAGGAAATTGGATCTTTATGAAAACATTTGATCTTTTGAAAATTCAATCTAGCTTTTACCCTAGATAAGTTTTCCGAAATAACAATATTTTTGTGAGTTTTGTGGGTT
Source organism: Rutidosis leptorrhynchoides (assembly GCF_046630445.1). NCBI lineage: Eukaryota > Viridiplantae > Streptophyta > Magnoliopsida > Asterales > Asteraceae > Rutidosis > Rutidosis leptorrhynchoides. Next base: position 5,840,921 of record NC_092340.1, read on the forward strand.
TCAGATTTGAAAATTTTAGCTCAAAACTTATGATTTTGTGTCACCCACTTGCTAACCTTGTATTAGGAAAGCAACACGTCCAGTATACGTGCTCCGTATATTACCTTTCGGTAAACTACCGTCCGGTTGTAAAGGAAAGCGTTGAACAAGCAACTGTTAAGGCAATGTCCCCTGACATGCTTTTAATTATGGTCTATAACGTGTCGGACGCAATTACTATCCTTTGTAGGAGCAATAGTAAAGCTCACCCTTATAATTTTTCGGTCTGGCACAAGGTCCTGTCTTCGACCATGCTATGCAACCACCGTTCTTACGGTTGACACCCGATTTGGTTCAGGTGACCTAATGAATTCCAGGTGAATTCCTAGGATTTTACGTTCAATGGTAATGAACGCATTGAAAATAGGTTTTCAGAAAACAAATCGGTTTGTAATTTTGATCAAAATATTTTCTCGTTCAAGCTCGAGTTTAGATATCATCGAATTCCATGAGTTTGTAATTCTCAATCTTTAAGGTCAATCTCAAGGATTGAGTAATATCAGGCTTAAAAGCTGATTTTTAATCTTTAAGGAGATTATCCTTTCTGGGGGTCTGATTCATTAGTCTTATCAAGCTAATTTGCATGGCGCCCTCCCCATTTTACAAGACAGATCCTCTCATGGTTAGGATAAGTCTGACCACTTGGCAACCCTGTTTGATGCTGAGGTCCGTGGATTTCCTGCTGATTTTAGTGATGACTTTTCTAGATTTTTCGTCAACCTACAGCTGGTCTGGACGACAACTTCCTGACCTAAATCAAGAAGCGCGTGTCTTTTTCGGAAGACTTTACTTCCTCTTAATAATGGAATTGATTCATCGTGTAGATCCATCTTTTCTTTTCTTTCATCGGGTAAAACAGTTAATTTACTCCAAAACAAAAACACCTGAAATAACTTTGCACAAACATGTGATAGATAGTTTTTAATTAACTTGGTACATTCTCCCCACACTTAGTTTCTTTCTTTACCTTTTTATTCTCCTTTATTCCATTTTAAATGAATTCAAGCGTTTTTGGTTGTTTCTCAATTTATGTCCTTTTCGAGGTAACGATAATTTCGGTATTAACACCTAGTTTTCATGGTTCATAAATATGTATAAACATGATTTTGAATTCATATAGTTGAAAATTTTTCAAATTTTCACAAAATTTGGCAAATAAAACTAAGTGTAAACCCGAGAGAATTTGTAACCCTTCCCCACACTTAAGATCATGCAATGCCCTCATTTGCATGAAATCAGACTATAATTATAAATTCATGAGGGTGATTAGTGTAGAAAGTAGTTAAAGATACCATAAAATTGCAGGATGATAGATGGTGCACCTCATCGTTCATTCCTTCTTGTTTTATCACACATGTTTTTCTTCAAAAACGGTTGCTTTTCTCCTCTGTTTGATAATTTTTGAAAATGCGTCTTTTACCCTAATAGTGCATTTTTATTAACTAGTTATGCAGTAACCCGAACCCCTAATTTAACGTTAAGTGGGGTTAGACTTCCCCACACTTAGCTTACGACATGTGAAGTCGGTAGAATAAGTTCCACGAATTAAAATAGTGAGCCACTTATTTACATCTCGGGTGGTATAAAATATATCAATGGGTTTAAAGTTTAGACCCACCCGAATATCACTACTTAATTATTTTTTAAGTGTAGCTTTTAGTAAATGGATATGTCTCTTTTCTGGTTCTTGGTCAAATGGATCGATATACACCGACATACATTTTATAGGGTGGACAATTTCTAACGTTTCCTTCCTTTTATTCTCGAGATCAAAGTTTTCACCTTTATTACCCAATTGGGTGAAATCCGAGGTGTCATTATCTATTACAGCGCGTAGTTCATCTTCGGTAGATGACTCGTCTATTGAGAATATTGGGTTGGAAGGTTGTGTAATGGTGAAGTTCGGTTTGGCCTCGAGGGTAAAATTTTCAACGTTATCGTTTTCCCAAGAGTACCAATTTGTCACCCTTACTTCTTCTTCTTCATCCATTGATGGATCGTTGATTTCGTCGGTAGAGGCTAATGTGTCGATATGTTGTGAAATTGGTAAAGCTGAATAAAAAGTGTCATTGGGATAATTGGTGATTTCGGAGCTCTCGAATTCATCAAAATTTGATGATATGAGATTTTCTTGCACACTACTCCTCAGATCAACAGGTGTGTAGTCTGATAGAGTTTCAGCTTGCCGGTTTACAAACTCTCTCATTTGTTCATTTTGAGCATTGAGTTCTTCGAGTTTGATTTTCATATTGTCTAATAAATTTTCAGACACGTATTTTTCCTCGTCTTCTGGTTGTTGAGTTTGGATATATTCTTGTGAATAATCCCAATTAGAATTGTATTCCTCATAATCGTTCCATTCAGGCTCCATGGGTGCATAATTTTCCATAGGAACGTAATAATAACATTCCCATGTTGAGTGATAATCTCCACAGATTTCACAACCAGTTATTGTTTCGTCATTCGTGAACCAAGATTGACCGAATGAATTGTCATCAACACCTGTTTGAGAGTATTGATGAAATTGATTTCGGATGTCATAAAGAGTTTCTAAGATATTTTCGAGATTTTCCATAATGCGTTTATTACCAAATTTTAGCTTCAATGTGGTGCATTTACTAATTATCCTATTAGTTATAAAATAAAAAAAATTATATAAGTTATCAAATTAATAGACTTTTCTGCTTTTGCCCACGTTTTGAATAGCCAATAGATGCAGCAGGGAGCCAGAACCCTTTAAATCGGAAGCTCACAACTCAGCCACTAACAAATCCAACTATTACTACAAAGCAGAAAATTTGGATGTCTATCAATTTAACCGCTTAAAATAATTTTTCGTTGAAATTTCAAAGAAATTATAGAGAAAAATAGAGAAAATTCTAAGTCCTAAAAACTAGATCGTCCAGAAATAAGAAAGAAAAAAAATACGCGTCGAAAAACGTCGAAAAATAAAAATAAGAAAGAAATACGTCGAAACTTAAAAGTTTAAAAATTATATCTAAAAAGTTGCGCCTAAAGGTCTAAAGGTAAATGCAATTTTATTCAGAAAATGGCAATTACTTAAAGGCACTAAAATCTATTTAAAACTAAAGCGAAAAATGGCATCGCAAAATTTCAAAGCGCCTAAATCTTAATCTAAAGAAAAAGCACTTAAGGGATTTTAAGGCAAAGCCTAAGAATCTATACATATAAAATAACTACAGAAAAACTAATTTTAAAACTAATTGCGAACGAAAAATATACAAAATATTACGATTACACTAAATAAAAGGATACAAATTATAAAAAGTGATAAAATTACTTATGAGCTTTTTGTACATTTGAGCTTTTTGGACGTTTGTGTCTTCAAATCTTCGTTTTCGCCTTTTGTCTTCGCACTTATTTATTTAAACAATTACAATGAAAATATAATACAATTACATATGAAAACCTATTATTTAGGAGAGATATTGCTATGAAATATATGTTCCTTTTTAGCCTTATCACCAACCATAGGAAAACAAGATCTCACAGCAGACCTTGACACAGATCTAACAAAGTTATCTTGAACAGGAAGATTCAAAGCAATTCTTAAATGATTTTCAGTAATAGTTAAAGAATTGTTACCATCTCTATAAGTACCAGTGATAGATCTAGTTTCTCTGTTCCCAACGCAAGTATACCAAAATTCTCCTAACATCTCTGGAAACATGATCGTTGTCTTGAAGAAAGCTTCCTTCAAAGGGTGATTTCGCATGAACAATACCAGATCCTCATACCCTTCATTAGCAAAATTCGCAGGAATAGTATCACAAGCAACCTTATTGTTAGCCGAAACCTGCACATCCTTTTCTCATCTGATTTCTTTTGCCCTAATCTTGTTATCGGTGGGAACAAGAACAAAAGGAATGAACTTCGTATTTGCCATTAGCTTCAATCAAAAACTTGCAAGAACACGAGTGAATTATGAAAACCGAGAGAGGTTTTGAAGAAGATGATGATCGAATGAGAGGAATTAGGGTTTATGTTTGAAGATTAATTTGAAGAAGATTTTGAAGAAGAAAAATTAGGAGAGATATAAATACCTCTGACACAAAAATTTCAAAAAGTTACCATTTACCCCCTTCAAAATTTAATTTTTTTTTACTTTAGAAACCCGAATAAAGAAAACCTTTATTGACCAAATAAGGAAACAAGTTTACAGTAAAAATACACAAACAGAGTAAACCTTTCCAGACTCTAAATAACATGATGTCATCCAGACTCTGAATATGACGTAATCCAGACTCTAATTTTTTTTTTTTTACAACAACAGTTTAGAGAGTATCATCACTGGACAACATTTCAATTGATGGATTTAACATTCCAAGCTGTCCAAGAAGATAAAAATGTCTTTCCTCGGGAAGTGCTTTAGTGAAAATATCTGCCAATTGATCCTTAGTGCCAATATGCTTTAAAAACACTTTGCCCTTTTCAACACAATCCCTTATAAAATGATGTCTGATTTCAATATGCTTAGTTCTTGAGTGAAATACTGGATTCTCAGTAATAGCAATTGCACTTTCATTGTCACACATTATTGGAGTGTTGGTCAATGTTAATCCAAAATCCAGAAGTTGATGTTGCATCCAAAGTAACTGAGCACAACAACTTCCTGCAGCAGCATATTCAGCTTCTGCTGTGGAAGTGGCCACAGAATTCTGCTTTTTACTAGACCAACTGACCAATTTTTCACCTGGCAAATGACATCCACCAGAAGTGCTTTTTCTGTCTAATTTGCAACCTGCATAGTCTGCATCTGTGTAACCAATTAGATCAAACCCTGAGTCTTTAGAATACCAAAGACCTAGGTTAGGGGTACCTTTTAAGTACCTAAAAATTCTTTTCACAACTTTATAATGAGACTCCCTATGATCAGATTGGTAACGTGCACAAAGACATGTAGCAAACATTATATCAGGTCTACTTGCAGTTAAATATAGCAAAGATCCAATCATACCTCTATAGGTTGATTGACAAGTGAGTTTCCCAGATTCATCTTTATCAAGCTATTCAGAAACACTCATTCGAGTTCTTAAAGAAGAACAATTTTTAAAACCATATTTAGTTAACATGTCAGAAATGTAGTTACTTCGGTTAATAAAAATGCCCTCAGAACTCTGTTTTATTTGCAACCCAAGAAAATAGTTTAAAGTACATAAATTACTCATTCTATACTCTTCAGACATAATGTCAGAAAACTATTTTCTTAAGTGTGAATTTGTAGACCCAAAAATAATGTCATCAACATAAATTTGAACAAGTAACACATCACCTTTGTCCTTTTTGATAAACAAAGTCTTGTCAATGGCTCCTCTGAAAAAATTCTTTTCTAGAAGAAATGTTGACAAGGTATCATACCAGGCTCTGGGAGCTTGCTTCAGACCATACAATGCTTTCTTCAGTTTGTAGACATGCTTAGAAAATTTCTTATTTACAAAACCAGGAGGTTGTTTCACATAAACCTCTTCTTGCAATTTACCATCCAGGAAAATACTCTTCACATCCATTTGAAACATCTTGAAATCTTTGTGAGCATCATATGCCAGAAACAGTCTAATAGCTTCAATTCTAGCAACGGGAGCAAAAGTCTCATCATAGTCTATTCCTTATTCTTGTCTGTACCCTTGGGCAACCAACCTTGCTTTATTTCTGATTACAATACTATCTTTATCAACCTTGTTTCTAAAAACCCATTTTGTGCCTATTGCAGTTTTATCAGCAGGCTTTGGAACTAATTCTCAAACATCATTCCTTTTAAATTCTGTCAATTCTTCAGTCATAGCCTCAACCCAATCATTGTCAGCCAATGCTTCATCTACTTCTTTAGGCTCAATTAGTGAAAGAAAACAAGAAAAAAAGCAGTAATTTGCTATAGCAAAATCAAACACAGGTGTCTGAGAAGAAGAACTAGGTTTAGGCAGACCTGTAGGATCCACAACATAATCCTCAATATGCTTTGGAGGAACTATGTTTCTAGATGATTTTCTAGTAGGAACAATGAGATCCAAAGTTGTATTTGATGACTGATCACCACTTTCTTGATTGACAACAGATTCTTATTCCTGTGAAGGTTCTTCTGTGTGAGTATTATCTGCAACTTCTTTTCTCAATCCAAACAAATTTGGTTCATCTGACTCAGACACTGAATCCAGAGTCTGAACACTATTCCCTGAAATTAAATTAGATAATTCATTAAGTGCAGATAGCTCAGTACTACATGACTGATCCATTTCTAAAGAACTTTCATCAAAGGAAACATTAATGGATTCTTCAATCTTCATTCTCCTCTGATTATATGCTCTATAAGCTTTGGATACACAAGAATATCCCATAAATATACCTTCATCAGACTTTGGCCTCATCTTATCAAACTGATCTCTTTGATTTAAAATATAGCATTTACACCCAAATAAATGGAAATAATGAATAGTAGGCACCTTTTTAAGATATATCTCATAAGGAGTTTTACCATGTTTCTTCACAATCAGGGACCTATTTTGAGTGTAACATGTTGTATTGACAGCTTCAGCCCAGAACCTTAGAACAACATTTGATTGGCATAGCATGGTTCTGGCTGCTTCAATGAGTGTCCTATTTCTTCTTTCAGCAACTCCATTTTTTTGTGGAGTTCTAACAGCAGAGAAATTTTGACCAATTCCAGACTCTACACAAAAATCAATTAATGTGACATTTTTAAACTCAGTACCATGATCACTTCTCAACGGTTTGACAAGAACACCCTTCTGTACCTGCTCTTTCTTGATCAAGTTGATGATTTCTTCAGGAGCATCACTCTTTGCAGCTAAGAAAATAACTCATGTAAATCTGGAATACTCATCAACAATTACTAAAGTATATCTTTTTCCACCCAGACTACTAGTGTTCATTGGACCAAACAGATCCATGTGAAGCATGTGAAGTGGAACACTAATGGTAGCTAGGGTTTTTGAAGAAAACTTTGTTTTGGTCTGTTTACCCATAATACAAGCAGAACAAGGTTTATCTTTCTTGAAAGGTTGTTGTGGATGACCTCTTACAAGCTTCTTTTTGGAAAGCTCATTGATATTTTTGAAATTAAGATGAGAAAGCCTTTTGTGCCAAAGTCAATTGAGTTCTATGAAGCGACCCGTCCTAATCTATCCGAATGAAGTCCATATCAATTACAAACGATTCACAATAGTTGATTACATCGTGAGGTACTTGACCTCTATATGATACATTTTACAAACATTGCATTCGTTTTTGAAAAGACAATCTTTCATTACATCGAAAGTTGACGGCAGGCATACCATTTCATAATATGTTCAACTATAATTGACTTAATAATAATCTTGATGAACTCAACGACTCGAATGCAACGTCTTTTGAAACATGCCATGAATGACTTCAAATAATATTTCTAAAATGAGCAAATGCACAACGGAAGATTTCTTTCATACCTGAGAATAAACATGCTTTAAAGTGTCAACCAAAAGGTTGGTGAGTTCATTAGTTTATCATAACAATCATTTAAATATTTTAATAGACCACAAGATTTCATATTTCAATACACATCCCATACATAGAGATAAAAATAATCATTCATATGGATTGAACACCTGGTAACCGACATTCACAATATGCATATAAGAATATCCCCATCATTCCGGGATCCTCCTTCGGACATGATATAAATTTTGAAGTACTAAAGCATCCGGTACTTTGGATGGGGCTTGTTGGGCCCGATAGATTTATCTTTAGGATTCGCGTCAATTAGGGTGTCTGTTCCCTAATTCTTAGATTACCAGACTAAAAAGGGGCATATTCGGTTTAATAATCCAGCCATAGAATGTAGTTCCATTTACTTGTGTCTATTTCGTAAAACAGTTATAAAAATTTCGCATGTATTCTCAGCCCAAAAATATAAAGGGTAAAAAGACAAATGAAACTCACCTAATGTATTTTGTAGTAAAAATACATATGACTATATTGAACAATGCAGGGTTGGCCTCGGATTCACGAACCTATATCATTTGTATATATATTAAAACATATAATCGTAACTGAAAAATTTATTTATTATATCTTAATTTATATATTATATATATTTAATTTGTGTATATATTCAAAATGATTAATATTTATATAGTTATATTAATATCCATATTTATATACATAGTTGTTTAGTGTTATATTTAAAAATCCATAGTTTGTTATATGTAAGTATTTATATAAATAATATTAATAGGTTTGATATATATAGTTATATGAAATATTAATATAATTATAGTATATGTAATAAGTATATTTTATGTACAAAATATTTATCTGTTTAAAAAGATAGTTTTGTTAATAATAATAATAATAATAATAATAATAATAATAATAATAATAATAATAATAATAATAGTAATAATAATAATAATAATAATAATAATAATAATAATAATAATAATAATAATAATAATAATAATAACGTTAATAATAGTATTAATACTAATATATTTATGATAATAATTATACTTATAATAATAATTATAATAAAGTTTCCCTAATAAAAGATGTGTTATACATACATATATAATCTATAAACTTAATCAGATTTCATATGTATTCATAATATTATTTATTAATGATACTTATGATTTTATCTATATTTGCATCATGCTTATCGTACTCCAGATAATGTTATTATCCATAATCTTTAATTTTTACTTTTACTAACATTTTCATATATTTAATTTTAGTCATAATTAATGTCTTTTATTTTCATAAGTTTCTAATAATGATAATATTAATACTAATAATAATAATTTTAATACTTCATGATAATAATAATAATAATAATAATGATAATGATAAGTGTAATAATAACACTAATAATAATCAAAATAACAATAATAACACTAGTAATAATCATAATAACAATAATAATAATAATAATAATAATAATAATAATAATAATAATAATAATAATAATAATAATAATAATAATAATAATAATAATAATAATAATAATAATAATAATAATAATAATAATAATAATAATAATAATAATAAGGAAATACTAATAATAATAATAATAATAATTTCTAAAAAAGAACTACCTTAGAAAAGAAAACACATCCAACCGGCTCGAACCCGAGACCTCTCGTTCTATTAACACACTACCTAACCATCCCTCTAAATTAGTTTTCCTGCTTTTATCCACAACCCATTTATATTTAATATATTTTCTGTTTTCCTCACTTCATCATCTTCATCACAAGATCAATCAACCAGAGACCATAATTATCATAACCTCGAATCATCTGTTAGATATAGGTGTTCTAATAGAGACATAACGATTTGGATGTATATGTTTTGGACTAACAGAAAAATAAAACAGAATTAGAACAGCAGAAAAAATTCAACACGTGAAGAACACCTTAAACTCAATCATCAATTTCAAATTTGGGACTGTTTTAGACCAATATTCCTTCTTAAAAAAGGTTATAAATCAACCCTATAAACTTTCTGGATAATCAATTGAACTTAAAACATCCAAACGAATTCAAATTTTACGATGAACAGATAGTTGACTTTTTGAAAATAAAACTTTGACTCCTAAATTCAGGCTCAATAAAAGGAATTGGATCCGAAGATTTTGTGTAGCGACCCCGACAAATCGTCAAATGACGGCGTCATCTACGTATGGTCCCATTACATGGTCGTAAGTCTTTATAACAAAGTTTGACCGAAAAGTATGTCGCATTCATTTCATAAATAAGGGTGTTTCAAAGTTTACAAAAGTAGTTTCCATAACAAGTACATAACAATGTTTAAAGTTTGTATGAAACACGTGCGACACGATTAAAAGTAGTCAAAAAGACGCTCCACGTATGCAAGTATACTCGACATCCAATGCAAGTATCATATAGTATGAGCGGAAGCATGTATCACCTAAGTTCAAGGACCTGAGAAAAACATAGAGAATCTGTCAACGAAAACGTTGGTGAAATCATAGGTTTAAACAAGTAAATGAGTAATAGTAAGTTGAACCACAAGATTTGCAACATCGATAAAGCCATAGTACATTCTAAAAGTTAATATTCACGAGCACCCAATTATCAAAGCTTAACGTTCCGTCCGTTGAATACCCCATCAATTAGTGCTAGAACAACACTGTTCCCGAAAATATATTTCATTCGTAAACGGTAGCGAACCGTTTGAATGAGGGTTTGTCAAACCCATATGGCCATATAACATAAGTTCTCGCTTACACCATCTGATGTAACTAATGATAATCGGATTGAGGATTTTCGTTCTAAACTCGTATGTAGAATGTTTGTTTTCCCGTTCTTGTGTTCACTTAGTTCAAAAGAATCGTTTATGTTTTCTCATCCCAAAAGTAAGTTCAAAAGAGTAAAAAGTGGGACTATGATCTCACCTTTGATTGCAAGAGTGAAATAGTACTTCAACAAGTAAACGTGCAAAGAACAATGCTAGTCTCGACCTAAACAATTAGGTTGTATCAATAACGATAGTCACGAAGGGTCAAAGATGTTCAATTAGTCCTATGGCTCGATACGACTCGATTTATATAGCATGTGAAGCAAATTGTCAAGTTTCATGCAAGATACAAGTATAAAAGCATGTTAGGAAGATTGCATAATTAATTGGTTAAGTTTGACAAAAAGTCAAACTTGGTCGGGTCAAAGTCAACGAAAAAGTCAACATGTTCGGGTCGGGTCCCGGACAAATTTTCCATGCTAATTATTCATATACAAGTGTATTAAAACAAGTTTCATGTGAATCGGAGGTCGGTAGCTAGTCAAACATTTCACGTTAAAAGGGACATGGAGGTCAGAATCTGTCCAGGCCATTCGGCGCGCCGCGCGGGGTAGGGGCGCGCCGCGCCACCCTCTGTGCAGGTCTGTTTCTGTTTTTCCCAAGTATGCACGAGCCAAAACCTTTTCCAACCCAACTCTTGACCCGCAAACACTTATAATGCCTATTATATATCGTTGGAAAGGTATTTTGACGAGGAATACAACTAAGTACATTTCATCAATCAAACTTCCACTTACAACAACCAAAAACCGTAATTAAACATTCATAATCAAAGTTTAAGTTCCAAAAACGCATTTTATGATTCGGGCAACCAATTTACATGTATGTTATGCCGTTTCGAAGGTAATCAAACACACATTGCAACAAAACACTTAACAACAATATCTCATAGCATTTGACGCATCAAAAGTTCATGTAAAGCTCATCAAACCCTAATCCAAAATCACAAATTCAACAATCTTGCATATGAAACTAATCCATGTCAACCTTCATACCAATTTGAAGCTAGTGATGCTAGGAACACAATTAAAACATGAACTTTCATCATTCAACAACATATGAACACCTAAAACTCAAGATTAAGCAAGCATTCTTTCAATATGAACTAGTTACATCAAAATATCAAAAACGAGCATACAAATCACATAAACAAACTAGACTCGAGCCATAGACACTAATTAACAACCTTATAACTTAAAAATCTCAAGAACACAAGAATTAGTGATTTTAGAAAGTTACCCAAAATTGATGAAATCGGTATGGAAACGAAGAGGAGATCACGAGGAGTTCAAATATGCAATTTGTTTTGATCGAATCCTTCTTGAACGAATTTGGATGATGATTGAAGGTTTGAGGGTTTTGAGAGAAAAAGGTGAAGTATTATTTGGGAGGTGATAAAATGAATGGAGGGGAAAGAGTTGACTAGTTGACCTAGTCATCTCTTTCTCCATTTGACAACTTTAGTCCCTCAACTTAGGAAACGGGTACGGGAATTACCTAAACGAGATAATTCAAACGCGTATTAACGAGATGTGTTATAAACATATAACGGAACTTAAATAGTTAAACGGAAAAGCAAATGGAAAAAGGCGGGATGTTACATTACCTACACCTTAAAAGAAATTTCGTCCCGAAATTTAAGTAGGCGTAGTAGTCGTTGTTTCTTCCTCGAGATCTTGCGTTTCCGAATTCACGAATAGATGAGGATACTTCCTTTGCATTTGATCTTGTCTTTCCCAAGTAAACTCGGGTCCCCTTTTGGCGTTCCAACGGACTTTAACAATCGGGATTCGGCTTTGTTTCAATGTCTTGACGGAGGTGTCCACAATTTCAACCGGTTCCTCCACGAAATGAAGTTTGTCATCAATGGTAAGCTCCTCGAGAGGAATGACGATATCGGGTTCGGCAAGACACTTTTTCAAGTTGGATACATGGAAAGTAGGATGAACGGAGTTCAATTGAGGCGGAAGATCTAAACGATAAGCAACGGTTCCAATACGCTCCAAGATTTCGAAAGGACCAATATACCGCGGATTTAGCTTCCCGCGTTTCCCAAAACGGATTACACCCTTCCAAGGTGCGACTTTTAACATTACCCGGTCACCGGCTTGAAATTCAAGATCGTTGCGTCGTTTGTCGGTATAGCTCTTTTGACGACTTCGGGCCGTCCTAAGCCTATCTCGAATTTGAATGATTTTCTCGGTGGTTTCGTGAATGAGTTCGGGTCCGGTGATTTGCACGTCGCCTACCTCGGCCCAACAAAGAGGTGAACGACATTTGCGGCCATATAGCGCTTCAAAAGGTGCGGCTTTAATACTCGCGTGATAACTATTGTTATAAGAGAACTCGGCGAGAGGTAAGTGCTTGTCCCAAGCTTTTCCGAAATCAACCACGCAAGCTCGTAACATGTCTTCTAAGGTTTGAATTGTACGTTCGCTTTGTCCATCGGTTTGAGGATGATATGCGGTGCTCATGTCTAAACGCGTTCCCAACGCTTCTTGCAATGTACGCCAAAATCTAGAAACGAAACGACCATCTCGGTCGGAGATAATCGATAAAGGTACACCGTGTCGGGCTACAATCTCCTTAATGTATAGTCGTGCAAGTTTCTCCATTTTGTCGGTCTCTTTCATGGCGAGAAAGTGCGCGGATTTGGTGAGGCGATCGACAATGACCCAAATAGTATCATAACCGCCTGACGTTTTTGGTAGTTTGGTGATAAAATCCATCGTGATCCTTTCCCACTTCCATTGCGGGATCTCGGGTTGTTGAAGTAACCCGGACGGTCTTTGGTGTTCGGCTTTGACTTTAGCGCAAGTCAAACATTTGGCAACGTAAGTAGCGACTTCCTTTTTGATGTTCGGCCACCAATATCGTTCTTTAAGGTCGTGGTACATCTTATTGGCGCCGGGATGAATCGAGTATCGCGATTTGTGGGCTTCGTCTAGGATGAGGTTTCGTAAGTCGCCATATCTAGGCACCCAAATTCTTCCGGCGTAATATCGAAGTTCGGTCTCCTTAACTTCGAATCGGGAGACGAGAATGTTTAAAAGTTCGCGTGCGATGTTGTTGTCTTTAAGAGCCTCCTCTTGGGCTACACGAATTTGGCTACTAAGGTTGGAGTGAATGGTGATGTTTAAAGCTCGGACACGAAGAGGCACCACTCTTTCCTTTTGACTTAAGGCATCGGCCACTACATTTGCCTTTCCGGGGTGATAACGAAGCTCGCAATTATAATCGTTCAAGGTCTCAATCCACCTTCGTTGTCTCATGTTTAGTTGCTTTTGATCGAAGATATGTTGGAGACTTTTGTGATCGGTAAAGTTGGTAATTTTGGTACCAAGAAGATGATGTCTCCATAACTTAAGTGCAAAGATGATGGCACCGAGTTCAAGATCGTGTGTCGTGTAGTTTCGTTCGTGAACTTTGAGTTGTCGAGAGGCATAAGCAATGACTTTCTTTCGTTGCATTAATACGCATCCATAACCGTTTTTCGAGGCATCACAATATACAACAAAATCATCATTGCCTTCGGGAAGTGACAAGATAGGAGCGGTGGTTAGCTTAGTTTTCAAGATTTGAAAAGCGGTTTCTTGTTCGGATGTCCAAACGAATTTTCGTTCCTTGTGAGTTAGCGCGGTTAGAGGGCGAGCGATTAAGGAGAAATCCTTGATGAATTTACGATAGTATCCGGCGAGACCCAAGAATTGACGAATTTGAGTAGGAGTAGTAGGAGTCTCCCATTTACTAATGGCTTCGATTTTCGCGGGATCGACTTTAATGCCTTGATCACTTACAACATGACCGAGGAATTGAACTTCCTTCAACCAAAATTCACACTTGGAGAACTTGGCATAGAGTTGTTCTTTTCTCAAGAGTTCAAGCACGAGTTGGAGATGTTCTTTGTGTTCCTCTTCGTTTTTAGAATAGATCAAAATATCATCGATGAACACGATAACGAATTTGTCGAGGTAAGGTTTGCACACGCGGTTCATGAGATCCATGAACACCGCCGGTGCGTTAGTGAGACCGAAAGGCATGACAAGGAACTCATAACTACCATAACGAGTCCGGAAAGCGGTTTTGGAGACATCTTCCCCCTTAACCCTTAGTTGATGATAACCCGAACGGAGATCGATTTTTGAATATACACGAGAACCTTGTAGTTGATCAAAGAGGTCATCGATGCGAGGAAGAGGATATCGGTTCTTAACCGTCAATTTGTTTAGTTCACGATAATCAATGCACATTCGTAGGGATCCGTCTTTCTTCTTGACGAACAAAATCGGAGCGCCCCATGGTGAATGGCTAGGTTGAATGAAACCACGGTCAAGTAACTCTTGGATTTGACTTTGTAATTCTTGTAATTCGGATGGAGCGAGTCTATACGGTGCACGCGCTACGGGTGCGGCTCCTGGAATAAGATCGATTTGAAATTCAACCGGTCGATGAGGTGGAAGACCCGGTAATTCGTCGGGAAATACATCGGAAAAGTCACTAACAATTGGCACATCTTCGATACGCTTTTCGTCGGCCTCGACTTTCTTAACGTGAGCAAGAATCGCGAAACAACCCTTGCGAAGTAGCTTTCGAACTTTAAGGCACGAAACGAGGTTGAGTCCGGTGCAATTTTTGTCGCCATAGACAATCAATGGTTCACCATTTTCGATAGGAATTCGAATTGCGTGAAGATCGCAAAGAATGTGAGATTTATTTTTGACCATCCAATTCATACCGATTATTACATCAAAACTCCCTAATTCCATGGGTATCAAGTCAATTTCAAATTCTTTACCCAAAATGTTCAAAGTACACCCCCGGTAATATTTGTCGGCACTTAAGAGTTTTCCGTCGGCCACTTCGATAGAATAAGTAGTATCTAAGGGGTGTGGTGGAGTGCAAAGAGTAGGAGTCAAAGTCTTAGACACAAAACATTTATCGGCACCCGAATCGAATAAGCAAGTAACATAAGTGTTGTTGACAAGAAACGTACCTGTGACTAGTTCATTGTCATCTCGGGCTTCCTCGGTGTTGATGTTAAAGGCTCGGACTCGGTTGTTGGGGTTGGTTTTCTTTTTCGGGCATTCGTTCTTATAATGGCCCGTTTGGCCACATTCGTAACAAGTGACCGTTTTTGGAGGATTGGGCCCCTTTCGAGCGACGGGGGCGGTGCTTGTGCAATTGTTGGCCCTATGACCAACTCCTTGGCAACGGTGACAAATTAGCTTGTTACATTCGCCGTAATGATGTTTGTGGCACTTGTTGCACAAAGGTAAGTTTCCGACATAACCCTTCTTGCCGTCGTTGTTGAAGGGCTTTTTGGTGAAGGTGTTGTTGTTGTAGTTAGTTGATGGAGTGGCTTCCCATTTCCTTTTGTTGCCACCCGACTTGTCCTCGGCCTTAGGAGCCGGCACTACGATTTCGTCAACCGTTTCGATTAATTGACGAGCCATGTTCATAGCGGCTTGATGAGTAGCGGGTTTGGATGACATCACCCCTTGTTTGATGCTTTTTGGAAGACCGAGCATGTAGAGCTCAATCCTTTGAGATTCGGGGTTAACAAGATTAGGACACATTAAGGATAGTTCGGCGAAGCGTTGATTATAAGCCTTAAGATCGTTTCCGACCGCTTTCAAAGCTCTTAGTTCTTCCTCGAGCTTTCGGGTTTCTTCGCGCGGAAAGTATTCGACAATCATCTTTTCCTTCAAATCGGCCCAAGAGAGGGCATGAGCTTCATCGGTACCCACCGATTGAACATAGGTGTTCCACCAAGTGAGAGCAACACCGGAGAACGTGTGGGTGGAGTATTTGACTTTGTCTTGATCCCGACAACCGCTTATGCTAAAGACGGCCTCGGTTTGTTCAAACCAACGAGTAAGCACAACCGGTCCACCGGTTCCATCATAAGTGTGAGGTTTGCACCCCATGAAAGCTTTGTAGGAGCATCCCTCGTTTGAGTTACCGGCCCCATTGTTGTTGTTGTTGTTGTTGTTGTGGTTGTTGTTATTGTTATTGTTGTTGGAAGAGTAACCGGCCATGGCCGCATCTACGGCGGTAGCTATCATCCGTTCGAGAGCTTGTTCGGGAGTTTCATTGCGGCGTACACGACGAGGAGCCATTGTTCCTTCAAAACAAAAGAATACCGTTGGTTAGTATTCTAAATAATACTAACCGCGATATGGAATAAAGATAAAGAGAAAATTTATCCTTGACTCGCCTTAGATTCTTTATGGCATAATGTCGGTATGTTCATATGAGTCACCGTAATATAATTTCCGGGAATTATATTACCCTAATTCATATGTGCATTCGACATTACATCATATAGTCAAGGTGGCGTGTCAATTAAATTATACAACGCAAGATTTAGATAGAATAAGAGTAGATATGAGTAAGAGAGTTCGAGTATAAATGCACAAATTGTCAGGTAATTCCTATGTCAAGTCTATATGCCGGTTGTAGTCTAGACTCACCAATGTACCCTATGACTCGGGGTTGACACCAATGAACTCTAAATCCCTACAACCAAAGCTCTGATACCACTTGTAGCGACCCCGACAAATCGTCAAATGACGGCGTCATCTACGTATGGTCCCATTACATGGTCGTAAGTCTTTATAACAAAGTTTGACCGAAAAGTATGTCGCATTCATTTCATAAATAAGGGTGTTTCAAAGTTTACAAAAGTAGTTTCCATAACAAGTACATAACAATGTTTAAAGTTTGTATGAAACACGTGCGACACGATTAAAAGTAGTCAAAAAGACGCTCCACGTATGCAAGTATACTCGACATCCAATGCAAGTATCATATAGTATGAGCGGAAGCATGTATCACCTAAGTTCAAGGACCTGAGAAAAACATAGAGAATCTGTCAACGAAAACGTTGGTGAAATCATAGGTTTAAACAAGTAAATGAGTAATAGTAAGTTGAACCACAAGATTTGCAACATCGATAAAGCCATAGTACATTCTAAAAGTTAATATTCACGAGCACCCAATTATCAAAGCTTAACGTTCCGTCCGTTGAATACCCCATCAATTAGTGCTAGAACAACACTGTTCCCGAAAATATATTTCATTCGTAAACGGTAGCGAACCGTTTGAATGAGGGTTTGTCAAACCCATATGGCCATATAACATAAGTTCTCGCTTACACCATCTGATGTAACTAATGATAATCGGATTGAGGATTTTCGTTCTAAACTCGTATGTAGAATGTTTGTTTTCCCGTTCTTGTGTTCACTTAGTTCAAAAGAATCGTTTATGTTTTCTCATCCCAAAAGTAAGTTCAAAAGAGTAAAAAGTGGGACTATGATCTCACCTTTGATTGCAAGAGTGAAATAGTACTTCAACAAGTAAACGTGCAAAGAACAATGCTAGTCTCGACCTAAACAATTAGGTTGTATCAATAACGATAGTCACGAAGGGTCAAAGATGTTCAATTAGTCCTATGGCTCGATACGACTCGATTTATATAGCATGTGAAGCAAATTGTCAAGTTTCATGCAAGATACAAGTATAAAAGCATGTTAGGAAGATTGCATAATTAATTGGTTAAGTTTGACAAAAAGTCAAACTTGGTCGGGTCAAAGTCAACGAAAAAGTCAACATGTTCGGGTCGGGTCCCGGACAAATTTTCCATGCTAATTATTCATATACAAGTGTATTAAAAGAAGTTTCATGTGAATCGGAGGTCGGTAGCTAGTCAAACATTTCACGTTAAAAGGGACATGGAGGTCAGAATCTGTCCAGGCCATTCGGCGCGCCGCGCGGGGTAGGGGCGCGCCGCGCCACCCTCTGTGCAGGTCTGTTTCTGTTTTTCCCAAGTATGCACGAGCCAAAACCTTTTCCAACCCAACTCTTGACCCGCAAACACTTATAATGCCTATTATATATCGTTGGAAAGGTATTTTGACGAGGAATACAACTAAGTACATTTCATCAATCAAACTTCCACTTACAACAACCAAAAACCGTAATTAAACATTCATAATCAAAGTTTAAGTTCCAAAAACGCATTTTATGATTCGGGCAACCAATTTACATGTATGTTATGCCGTTTCGAAGGTAATCAAACACACATTGCAACAAAACACTTAACAACAATATCTCATAGCATTTGACGCATCAAAAGTTCATGTAAAGCTCATCAAACCCTAATCCAAAATCACAAATTCAACAATCTTGCATATGAAACTAATCCATGTCAACCTTCATACCAATTTGAAGCTAGTGATGCTAGGAACACAATTAAAACATGAACTTTCATCATTCAACAACATATGAACACCTAAAACTCAAGATTAAGCAAGCATTCTTTCAATATGAACTAGTTACATCAAAATATCAAAAACGAGCATACAAATCACATAAACAAACTAGACTCGAGCCATAGACACTAATTAACAACCTTATAACTTAAAAATCTCAAGAACACAAGAATTAGTGATTTTAGAAAGTTACCCAAAATTGATGAAATCGGTATGGAAACGAAGAGGAGATCACGAGGAGTTCAAATATGCAATTTGTTTTGATCGAATCCTTCTTGAACGAATTTGGATGATGATTGAAGGTTTGAGGGTTTTGAGAGAAAAAGGTGAAGTATTATTTGGGAGGTGATAAAATGAATGGAGGGGAAAGAGTTGACTAGTTGACCTAGTCATCTCTTTCTCCATTTGACAACTTTAGTCCCTCAACTTAGGAAACGGGTACGGGAATTACCTAAACGAGATAATTCAAACGCGTATTAACGAGATGTGTTATAAACATATAACGGAACTTAAATAGTTAAACGGAAAAGCAAATGGAAAAAGGCGGGATGTTACATTTTGCAAGTAGTTTTATTGATTGATTCCTAAACAAACTGCATTTAAGGATTTTTAAATGTATTTCGAAATCGAAGCCTTCAATAAATGAAACAAGAACAGGGCCCAATACCTGTGTTCTTTGTATTTTTCAGTTTAAATTTCGAAAATTGGGTTAGTTAGCTTGATAATTGATTATAGTGATGAAAAGACTTGGTGAGTTAAACAACAACACTGCATAAATCGATTGACTTATAGTAATGAAAGCCCGACCAGGAGAATCAAATAAGAAGAAAGATATAGAAAAAAAATAATAAAAATAAGAAGAAGAAAACGATGCATAACAAATTTTGTAATTAACTGTATGATCCAGTAAGTATGATATGGACTTATAACATAAATTTAGACAGGATATTACAATCAGATAAGCTCGAGAGATAAAACAGATTCCATTTTATTTAGCTTTTAATTTATTTTATTTTTTTATTAATAATTAATATTTATATTAATAATAATAATAATAAATAATATTACTGATTTCCTAATATAATTAACTATATAAATCGCATATATTATATATATCTGCATATATCATTTTCTATATATGTTTATCTATTATATTTATATATTTATTTTTTATAGATTATAAATAATATTATTAATAAATATAAATATAACTATAATAGTAGTACTCTTAATATTATACATAATAATAATACAAATTTACAATGATATAATAGTAATAATAATATTACTAATGATAATGATGACAATTTTCATAAATGTATAGCAATAATATTGTTATTAATAATAATAATACCAATTTTACTAATATTAATAATAATAACAATAATATTAATAATAATAATAATAATAATAATAATAATAATAATAATAATAATAATAATAATAATAATAATAATAATAATAATAATAATAATAATAATAATAATAATATATCAAATCAAATGTATCAAATTTTATTAATAATATCAATAGTATATATATTATTAATACTAGTAATAATAATGACAGTAATAATAATATAACAACAATAATTAAACTTGTAATTCTATTTTAGTATCTAAATTTTATGATTTATTACATATGCAATGTTTACTAATTATAAAATATATATTTCAATATTTACACACTTTATATATATATATATATATATATATATATATATATATATATATATATATATATATATATATATATATATATATATATATATATATATATATATATATATATATGTATATATCTATTACAATATCCATATAATACTATTTATACTTAGAATCATATTTAGTTATGTAGATTCATTTTAAATTATACTTAATTATTTTGTATCTTATTTTACATATTTATTTCTAATGTTTAAATTATAATTTATAATATCAAATTATTATATATATTACCTTTATGTATATATACATATTTATTTACAAATAATTGTTCGTGAATCGTCGGGATTAGTTAAAGGTCAAATGTATACATGAACACAGTTCAAAGGTTTTGAGACTTCAACATTACAGACTTTGCTTATCGTGCCGAAACCATATAAGATTCAAGTTTAAATTTGGTCAGAAATTCCCGGGTAATCACAGTACCTACCCGTTAAAGAAATTTTGTCCCGAAATTTGAGTGAGGTCGTCATGGCTAACAATAAATATGTTTTCCTGATGAATATGAGCTGATAAATAGAGTTTTATCACTATTGAATAATACAGATAAAATAATTCGATTATTCGAAGAGCATGAATGAAGCTATCACAAAAAAAAAATGAATAAATGAAGTTTCGTTTTAACTTTTGACGTTGCCTTGGTTGAATTCCGGAATTCAAGGGATTTAAAGAAAATTTTCGAAATCTAAAAGATTTGATTCTTCGGCGAGTAAGGAAATTAAGATCTCTATAATTAAATATAGTGATCTGTCTCGATTACTCTGTCTGATATTTCCATTATAAATAAAGCTCTTCCGTTCCATTATTCTTATCATTCCTATACTTTCTTTCTTAGTTCATATATCCAAAAGATTGTGAAAATGCTTAATTTTGTTCTAATCGTGGTCCTTATCCTGACTATCGCCATAATCATTCTCCTTTTCCAACTTCCACCGGAGGAATCTGTTTTCTTCTACTTCGCCCTTGGGGTTATAGTGTTTTTAATTCTCCCGTGTCTTTATGTTGCAATAAACATTGACATACACGGCTTGTAATTTACGTTTTGTTATCGAGCTTTATATCCTCCTTTATATTTCAATGTCCCTATTCCTGTCTCCTATAATCACTGTCATCCACAGTTAATACTCCCTCCTTTTTGCTGCGATTTATACTCCAATTTCTATTTCGGAGCTTTGTCCCTTCGTTTCTTCTTCTTGCGATTGGGCATCTCTTGTAATGGTCCAGAATTCGCAGATATACGTTTCAGAATGAACATTGTTAATGTTCTAAGAAGAAAATGGTAATAGCACAATCTGACTTGTCAAATTACCAGAATTCAAGGAAAAGATAGGACTATCAAGAAAATATGTTCTTGACATGGTCATAGATTTAACAGAATGTAAGAGTTGTGTAACATGGCACATGATGATGTTATGATCTGTGAATCATCATGTTTCATTAGAAACTCAACATGACTTACTGTAATATAATCACGTTGATCAAGTGTCATTATATTATACTAACTCATGCATCAGTTCCCAACATTACTTCAATAACATTCATATTTTAAATTCGAAAGTTTACAGAATATAGAAACTAACAGTTTCTATATGATGTAACACTGATAGCACAAAGAGATTAATAATTTCAGATAAGATTAGTTATGAAAATATATTCAGAAATATCGAGGATATTTATAATGAAAGATACGATGATATCTTGGAATTTCTAATATCGAAGGATGGTGAAGAAAATTTGTTCACAAGAGTTTGGAGTCATAAGCAAGGTATTCGCTAAAGATTTCATCAGAAACAGAATCATCTGAATTCTTAATGTACAAGTTTAGTTCTTGTGATTTGTTCAGACACTCCTTCGTAGTTTGCTCAATCAGTTTTTCAGTTTCAAACTTTTTCTGAGCTTTGCCAACATACAATTCTTTATCATCAACTTTTGGCTGTTGAGGTCGTTTACAGTTTTTGTTGCTTCATTCAACTTTTCAAAATTCAGAGCATTAATTCGCAGACTGGGTACTTTTCAGAATTTCAGAATGAAAGATCATAGTTCTAAGAGGTAAATGTTATATGTATACATATAACTGTTGACGTAGAAACATTGCGAGATTCAAAATACTGATTGCTGATTCCCAGTAATTGGTATGGCAATTTTTCGTTATAAGATGCCGATGAGTATGTGATGGGGTTTCGATGATTCAAATGATTTTCGGAAAATCAAAGATTAACGAAGTTGTTGTTAAATCTACTGCTAATATGGTGAGATATAAACAGTTCTTCGGTAACGATGACGAAAAGACAATGTATATATCAAGGTTATAATAAAATTATTTCGGACAAAAAGTCGAAGTTGACTTGCTGGAGCTGTGATAAAATTTGCTACTTTGAAAGGGATTACCAAGTTATTTTGGGTAATAATAATGCTAAAGGAGCTAACACAGATACGGGTTAAACGTTTTACTCAGGTTCTGAGTGTTTTCAGGTGCATAACTATATGCGTCAATCTCTTCTTTCGTAGATGAAGTGTGGTTGGTTCATACTCTCGATTGAGGTGTTTTCAAGAATCATGAAAGGTTTGAACGTAGATTGTAACTGTCAAAATACAAATGAGGTTTAGGATGAAATCAAGTGGCAAAATTGAAGAATTGTTTAGTTTGATATATTATAATCAATATTTTAATTCATTTTAATTGTCCAATGTTATTAGTCCACAGTCAATAGTCCACAGTTGACAGTCCAATAATTCATATATAGTTTAATATATAATATTTGAATTAATTAATATGTATCGTGACCCGTGTACATGTCTCAGACTCGATCACAACTCAAATTATATATATTATTGTAGAATTAACCTCAACCCTGTATAGAGAACTCATCCATTATTGAATATAGAGTGTCTATGGTTATTCCAAATAATATATATAAATGCGTCGATATGATATGTCAAAACCTTGTATACGTGTCCTGATATTTAAAGTGCGTAAAATAAATATCAGAAATTAAATAACGATAAATAAAGTGCGTAAAGTAAATAACAGAAATTAAATGACGATAAATAAAATTGCGAGAATGTAAATTGCGATAAATAAACTGCGATAAATAAACTGTAATCAGTTAGCTAGGAACAGTTAGCTAAGATTTTGTTAGCGTGGATTCTTAACAAAATTTTCTCATGGTTAATTTGTTTGTTTCTAACAAATTTTTATTTTTGTCCAATGTTTTTCTTCATTATGCCACTTGTTGGATTCTGATAGATAAAAATTCAAATATGAAATTGAATGAAAAAGGTTATTCTGTGGTGAACGGATTTGTATATCGGTGGATGTAAGTAGGATAGTAAATGACTGTTGAATCAGATTCGAAGAATGTACGATATAACTTATTAATGCGAAATCTATATATTCCTCGGGTATTACCTATCCGTTAAAATATTTTCACCATTAACAGTTTGTACAATAAAAATTTTAATTACAATCTCTATGAAAACATATTTACATATATATTTTCTTCAGACGTAATCATGGATTTAATGAGTCAATGTGATATTAAACTCATCAGTTTTACGGCTAGAACTAGAGTACATAATCTCTAAAACATTAGAGATTACATAATCGCCATGAAGGACGAAGATAGTTTATCTAGAACGATTCGTAGAACGATGATTATGCTTGAGGGATAGATTGCGAGGTTGAGACGTGTGATGATGTTGTTGTTGTTGGTACTGGTTATGCTGTTGGTGCTGCTCATGGTGGTACTGTTGCTGTCGGTGCTACAAGTGTTGTTGGTGCTGAGGCTAATGATGATGTTGGTGTAGTAAGTATAGCTTGTAGATCACGCACCATTCTTGTTAGGTTTTCTATCCTACCCTCTATCATTTCTATCCATCCACTCATCTGATTCGATAGATCTTGGTTATCAATTCGAAGTTCCCTAACTTCTTCTAATATTCCTCTTCGATTGGTATTCGGAAGTAGTGGTTGAATATTTTCTGAGATTGCAGTAATGCGACCTTCGAGGTGGAAGACTTTAGCAAGAAGGGTGAATACAGTGTTGCGCATAGGTTCACCGGTGAGTATATCATTTTCTCCGATGTTAGGAGGTAAGTTTGGTTCGCGGTAGGGCTCGCCTTCTTCATTTCTCCATCGAGTGAGTAAGTCTCGGACCCGTCCCCATCTCCTCCAGAAAGAAAAATAACTAAATGGTTGAGGCACTTCTAGTTCATTGACTTCGGAGTCTGCTTCAATATACATCTCGAAATCGCTTCCGGAACTAATGGAATCCAAGCTAGGTGTAGGATCCATCTCTCACGATCAGTTAAAGGGTTTTGATATGAAATGATTTTCGAATATCGAATGATATTCTAATTATATATAGAATATCTATACATACTTCCAAAGATCCCGTGAATTACGGAGAAAATTAAGGAAACGTGTCAAATAAAGTCTACAGTGACAGATACGCTAAGATATGGATTAGTAGATATGCTAAGATATGAATTTTGTCTATACACTATTCATGCAATCAATGCAGTAATATGTGTCTAGACTAAGAATGATAATCAGATGATTTCCGACAAGAAATGATAAGCAAAACTTTTAACATGCAGACACGGTCGAAGTCCAGACTCACTAATGCCTCTTAACGACTTATCAGTTAGTCACACTAATGCAGACCTGGTTCACTAAGACCTCCGCTCTGATACCAACTGAAGCGACCCGTCCTAATCTATCCGGACGAAGTCCATATCGATTACAAATGATTCACAATAGTTGATTACATCGCGAGGTACTTGACCTCTATATGATACATTTTACAAACATTGCATTATTTTTTGAAAAGACAATCTTTCATTACATCGAAAGTTAACGGCAGGCATACCATTTCATAATATGTTCAACTATAATTGACTTAATAATAATCTTGATGAACTCAATGACTCGAATGCAACGTCTTTTGAAACATGCCATGAATGACTTCAAATAATATTTCTAAAATGAGCAAATGTACAGCGGAAGATTTCTTTCGTACCTGAGAATAAACATGCTTTAAAGTGTCAACCAAAAGGTTGGTGAGTTCATTAGTTTATCATAACAATCATTTCAATATTTTAATAGACCACAAGATTTCATATTTCAATACACATCCCATACATAGAGATAAAAATAATCATTCATATGGATTGAACACCTGGTAACCGACATTCACAATATGCATATAAGAATATCCCCATCATTCCAGGATCCTCCTTCGGACATGATATAAATTTCGAAGTACTAAAGCATCCGGTACTTTGGATGGGGCTTGTTGGGCCCGATAGATCTATCTTTAGGATTCGCGTCAATTAGGGTGTCTGTTCCCTAATTCTTAGATTACCAGACTAAAAAGGGGCATATTCGGTTTAATAATCCAGCCATAGAATATAGTTCCATTTACTTGTGTCTATTTCGTAAAACAGTTATAAAAATTTCGCATGTATTCTCAGCCCAAAAATATAAAGGGTAAAAAGACAAATGAAACTCACCTAATGTATTTTGTAGTAAAAATACATATGACTATATTGAACAATGCAGGGTTGGCCTCGGATTCACGAACATATATCATTTGTATATATATTAAAACATATAATCGTAACTGAAAAATTTATTTATTATATCTTAATTTATATATTATATATATTTAATTTGTGTATATATTCAAAATGATTAATATTTATATAGTTATATTAATATCCATATTTATATACATAGTTGTTTAGTGTTATATTTAAAAATCCATAGTTTGTTATATGTAAGTATTTATATAAATAATATTAATAGGTTTGATATATATAGTTATATGAAATATTAATATAATTATAGTATATGTAATAAGTATATTTTATGTACAAAATATTTATCTGTTTAAAAAGATAGTTTTGTTAATAATAATGATTTACTAATAATAATAATAATAATAATAATAATAATAATAATAATAATAATAATAATAATAACGTTAATAATAGTATTAATACTAATATATTTATGATAATAATTATACTTTTAATAATAATTATAATAAAGTTTCCCTAATAAAAGATGTGTTATACATACATATATAATCTATAAACTTAATCAGATTTCATATGTATTCATAATATTATTTATTAACGATACTTATGATTTTATCTATATTTGCAT
Organism: Rutidosis leptorrhynchoides; assembly: GCF_046630445.1. NCBI lineage: Eukaryota > Viridiplantae > Streptophyta > Magnoliopsida > Asterales > Asteraceae > Rutidosis > Rutidosis leptorrhynchoides. Next base: position 5,867,461 of record NC_092340.1, read on the forward strand.
CATGCTTATAGTACTCCAGATAATGTTATTATCCATAATCTTTAATTTTTACTTTTACTAACATTTTCATATATTTAATTTTAGTCATAATTAATGTCTTTTATTTTCATAAGTTTCTAATAATGATAATATTAATACTAATAATAATAATTTTAATACTTCATGATAATAATAATAATAATGATAATGATAAGTGTAATAATAACACTAATAATAATCATAATAACAATAATAACACTAATAATAATAATAATAATAATAATAATAATAATAATAATAATAATAATAATAATAATAATAATAATAATAATAATAATAATAATAATAATAAGGAAATACTAATAATAATAATAATAATAATAATAATAATAATAATTTCTAAAAAAGAACTACCTTAGAAAAGAAAACACATCCAACCAGGCTCGAACCCGAGACCTCTCGTTCTATTAACACACTGCCTAACCATCCCTCTAAATCAGTTTTACTACTTTTATCCACAACCCATTTATATTTAATATATTTTCTGTTTTCATCACTTCATCATCTTCATCACAAGATCAATTAACCAGAGACCATAATTATCATAACCTTGAATCATCTATTAGATATAGGTGTTCTAATAGAGACATAACGATTTGGTAGTATATGTTTTGGACTAACAGAAAAATAAAACAGAATTAGAACAGCAGAAAAAATTCACCACGTGAAGAACACCTTAAACTCAATCATCAATTTCAAATTTGGGACTGTTTTAGACCAATATTCCTTCTTGAAAAAGGTTATAAATCAACCCTATAAACTTTCTGGATAATCAATTGAACTTAAAACATCCAAACGAATTCAAATTTTACGATGAACAGATAGTTGACTTTTTGAAAATAAAACTTTGACTCCTAAATTCAGGCTCAATAGAAGGAATTGGATCCTGAGATTTTGCAAGTAGTTTTATTGATTGATTCCTAAAAAACTGCATTTAAGGATTTTTAAATGTATTTCGAAATCGAAGCCTTCAATAAATGAAACAAGAACAGGGCCCGATACCTGTGTTCTTTGTATTCTTCAGTTTAAATTTCGAAAATTGGGTTAGTTAGCTTGATAATTGATTATAGTGATGAAAAGACTTGGTGAGTTAAACAACAACACTGCATAAATCGATTGACTTATAGTAATGAAAGCCCGACCAGGAGAATCAAATAAGAAGAAAGATACAGAAAAAAATAATAAAAATAAGAAGAAGAAAACGACGCATAACAAATTTTGTAATTGACTGTATGATCCAGTAAGTATGATATGGACTTATAACATAAATTTAGACAGGATATTACAATCAGATAAGCTCGAGAGATAAAACAGATTCCATTTTATTTAGCTTTTAATTTAATTTATTTTTTTATTAATAATTAATATTTATAATAATAATAATAATAATAAATAATATTACTGATTTCCTAATATAATTAACTGTATAAATCTCATATATTATATATATATCTGCATATATCATTTTCTATATATGTTTATCTATTATATTTATATATTTATTTTTTATAGATTATAAATAATATTATTAATAAATATAAATATAACTATAATAGTAGTACTCTTAATATTATACATAATAATAATACAAATTTATAATGATATAATAGTAATAATAATATTACAAATGATAGTGATGACAATTATCATAAATGTATAGCAATAATATTGTTATTAATAATAATACCAATTTTACTAATATTAATAATAATAACAATAACAATAATAATAATAATAATAATAATAATATATCAAATTAAATGTATCAAATTTCATTAATAATATCAATAGTACATATATTATTAATACTAGTAATAATAATGACAGTAATAATAATATAACAACAATAATTAAACTTGTAATTCTATTTTAGTATCTAAATTTTACGATTTATTACATATGCAATGTTTACTAATTATAAAATATATATTTGAATATTTACACACTTTATATATATATATATATATATATATATATATATATATATATATATATATATATATATATATATATATATATATATATGTATGTATATATATATGTATATATATATATATATATATGTATATATCTATTACAATATCCATATAATACTATTTATACTTAGAATCATATTTAGTTATGTAGATTCATTTTAAATTACACTTAATTATTTTGTATCTTATTTTACATATTTAGTTCTAATGTTTAAATTATAATTTATAATATCAAATTATTATATATATTACCTTTATGTATATATACATATTTATTTACAAATAATTGTTCGTGAATCGTCGGGATTAGTCAAAGGTCAAATGTATACATGAACACAGTTCAAAGGTTTTGAGACTTCAACATTACAGACTTTGCTTATCGTGCCGAAACTATATAAGATTCAAGTTTAAATTTGGTCAGAAATTCCCGGGTCATCACATTCTGGGACAGTCTGAGAGTACAGACATGTCTCAATTCCAGCATCAACAGATTCTAGATCCAGCATATACACATTTTGAAATCTCCAGGCCACAAGTGTTGGCCTTCCTTTAGGATCATAAATAATACCAGCTTTCTTCCTAATTCTGATTTCACAGTCTTCATCAGCAATTTGGCTCACACTCAGCAGATTATGTTTCAGCCCTTCAACTAAAGCAACTTTCTTAAATGTAACACTTCCAGCTTTAACAGTACCATAACCAATAGTCTTTGCAACAGAATTATCCCCATATCTTACAGAGGGACCCTTTTCTTTAACAAACCCTACTAGATGCTTTTTGCATCCAGTCATGTGTCTTGAGCAACCACTATCCAGATACCACATATTACCCTGCTACACAAGACACAAACAAAAGAGAATGATTAGTTTTTAAGGGGAACCCACTTTTCAGTGGGTTCAATTGGAGTGCTCTTCACTCTCCAAACAAAAGCTTTGTTTCCAATCTAGATCAACTTGTCCTTAACAGATTTTAAGACACTTTTATTTTCACAAACTTTGGGTTTCCATACCTTTCTAATTTCCTTAGGAAAACAAAATGTTCTTTTAACTGAAGGTTTTTCTTGACTCTTGATTTTTTCATTTAGCTTAGAAATTTCCTTTTTGACTTTTTGAATAGTCTTAGCTTGTTTTGACTTTGACCTTCTTTTAGTTAACCCTTTTGGATCTGGACAAGTGTCAGTGTCAGAGGATGATTCAGAGTTGTTATTGCAACTTGACTCTTGGGTGTCAGGCTCTAGGTCAGAACATACACTATTATTTTGAGAGACTAAAATGCTAGAGTCTGAAGGTTTCAAAAGTTCAGACTCTAATGGATTTTTACTTTCATATTGTATAGTCTCAGAAGGTTCAACAGGATCTAATGACCTAACAAAAGCATTGGTTAAAATCTTTTTGTCACCATCAAATTTTACAAATGTGTTTGGTAGAATGTCAGGTTTGAATACACTTGGATCAACTTCCACATTATTATCTAATATGTAGTTTTCACCTAGTATAGCTTTGATATCATTTGGAATTTGTTTGGCAATAGCATCAGAATTCTTTTTGGAAGATACACACCAAGATTTACAAATTGATTCATAATGTTTTGACCTTTTAATTGATCTTCCTAATTCAATATTTAACCTTTTTGTTTCTTCTGTGTATGCCATTTTATATGTGTCAAGTTCTACCTCACATTTTTTCAAGACTTTAATTTCAACATCTTTGTCTTTGATAGTGTTTTTAAGATCAAACATTTGTGTTCTTAACCTATCAATATCATCTAAACACCATTGAAAGTCAAGCAGCAAGTACTGAAACATTCTCACTTTTTCATTATCAAGATAGTTCACAAAGTTTTGTACCTTATAAGCGGAAACTTTATTACAAGTAGAGTCTTTATCCATCTTCTCAATAGCTTTCAGATCTTCCTCAAACTTGCTAGAACCACCTTCAATTATAGCCATAAGACACTTATCCTCCTCCTCATCAGATGATGAGTCTTCATCTTCCCATGCTTCTGTGTACAAAGCTTTCTCTTGTTCTTTGTTCTTAGATCTTTCTGCTTCACTCTTTAACTTCATGTACTTAAGTTTGTACTTTCTTGCTTTGTCAACAGACTTATTGGAGTTAGCACCTCCTTCACCCTTAGACCAGCAGTCAGCAGCTATGTGTCCTAACTTGCCACACTTAAAGCATTTAGCTTTCTTTGGATCAAAAGTACCCTTGCCTTTACCCTTCTTATAACCAAACTTTTTCTGCTCAATCCTTTGAGTCAAAAGAGCCATCTGGACTTCTAGATCTTTAATCTCCTCATCTTCATCAGATTCACTATCATCATCAGAAGTTTCATCACTCTCAGATTCAACCTTGCTAGAGTAACTAGAGAATAACTGCTTATTCTTCTTTGTGGTAGCCACCAATGCAGCTTCTGGATCTTTAGCAGTTTTCTTAGCATTGATCTTGTTCTTCAATTGTGTTTCCTCAAAATTTGATAGTATACCAAACAATTCACTCAACTCATAGTTATCTATCTTCTCACTAATTACCATAGATGTAATTACAGACTCAAAGTTCGAAGGTAACAATTCAATGAACTTTTGACATAACACTTGTTGTGTTTTCTCTACACCAACACTTTCAAGATCATTTATCAGAACCTGAAATCTTGAATGAAGATCACTTAAAGATTCTTTAGGCTCAGCAGCAAAATTTTCATAGCATCTAATCAGATTCTTCTGAGTCTTAACAACAGTGACTCCTTCATAGTCATTAAGCAGCAGATCCCATATAGCTTTAGCGGTCTTGGCGTGACTGATCTTTCTGAGAATTGGAACAGTAATAGCATTCCCAATAATACTCCTTATTTTGCTATCCAGTTTGAACTTTATGGCTTCTGCTTCGGTCCACCTTTCTCTTGGTGTTTCACGAAAATAGGCAGGTTGTGCAGCAACAGTATCTGTGGCAGGAACAGCAGCTATCATTGAACCAGGAATAATGGGTCCTGTTGTAAGAACATGCTCAGCTTCTTCATGAATAGATCCTAAAAACCATAGGACTTTCAATTTCCAAGTCGCAAAGTCTGTACCATCGAATATTGGCACACCTTTTCCAGCCATAACTGGGGTAGGAATGGTACTGGTAGACATATTGATAGAAATATGGATCGTTTGTAAAGATCACCGTAATAGGATTTACACCTTACCCGCTCTGATACCAGTTATTAGTTCGCAGTAATTGAAGTATGAACACCAGACTCTCACTTAACAATAAATATGAATTATTAGTGCAGAAATTGAGAGAACACGATAATAGAATAGAAGACTAATGATATTGATTGTGTAAAAAGTACATCTTCAAACTAAACCATACGTCCCTATTTATACAGATAAACACCAAATCTGGAGATTTGGTTTCCAAAAATACTTCGCTATAAATAAGGAAAAGATAAACTAAAAATCAAACAAATTAGCTATTAATTCAAAAGTCAATTCTGGAGATAAAACTGAATCTTCAAAACATATCTTCTTAAACTTTAAGTATATCTCCAGAATAATCTTTAGCTTTGGCTTCAAGAAAACTTCAACCGTTGACTTCAGCAAATTCCAGAGTCTGCAACTTCAGACTCTAAATCTCCCGATTCTAAAATCTGCAAAGTACTTTTGACTCATCAGATTTTCATTTTCCCAACAACATTAAGTGGATTGAATTGATATTAAAGTATAAATAGTTAATGCCTTTGACAAAATCAAGACTTTTAATGGCTAATTGATATGCACTTATCTCATAAACGCGTGATTACCTCCTAACTGAACAATAAATCCATTGCAATCAACTGAACAAATATACCCGATTTCACCTGTTACCTGACTCGCTGTGGTGACGATTCAGCAACTTCTAATTATTTAGAATAATAGTTTAAATGGTACCTTGAAAATATGATATATGATTATTTAAACTAATAAATCCATTGATGTAATTACGTTAAAAATTACACATCTACCATTTTTTTTTTATGAAAACTCAATGTACAAAAGATATTATGAGCCATATTCTAGTTTATCAAAACAAAAGTTATGGTTTTTAAGATTCAAATGATAGATTGGAGTTGAGCATATTGTCATTTAGTAAATGATCGTCAACGCCACAAAGTACCAAAAAAATGTCCAAAAAGATAAACTAACGGATAATTAATCATAGTTATATTCCAAATAAACTATACAGCTAACTACTAATTAGTGTATTCCAAATATGAGGCTATAACGATTTAAGGGTTTATATGGTTAATGAATATAGATAATTACCTGCCATTTATCCATTTACAACACGAAGACGATTGTGACTTACTATTCGTTTTGAAGAACCCTGTAAATGGAGCATTTAATAAGATCAATTGTAATTACACTTGAATGATACATTTATATGTGACGTTAGCAAGGCTAGTACAGTAAATATCTGCCACTCTTGCATTATTACAAATCACTTTGATAGAAACAACACAGCCTTTTCCTTATTTTCTTTTGTGTTTTCCAGTTCTTCGGTAGTTTGCATCTTCTACTTAGAAGTTGGCTTTGGCCGCTGCTTCAGAAGATATAGCCTATAGTCTTTCCTAAAATATTTTTGATCAAATTAATAACTAACATCATTTCCCTTGTCTCAAATCTGACTGGATGGTTAATATATATATGATTATGATGAATATTAAATACAGCATGTTTAATATACAATAAAGAAAAATGTTTAAACTCAGCAATAAGAATTCTTTACCAATTCATCAACCATTAGATTCTCTGATGGTTGCCAACCCTAAAAATCTAGCTTTAACAGGCACTTTTATTACTGAGTTCAAACACACTTGATTCGAGGGAAAAATTAAAAAACAATTTTACAGAATTACCATCAGTATCTTCATCATCTAACCAAGAAGATGAAACAATGAATGGAATCTTATCTGCTTTTTTTTTTTTTTTTTTTTTAAAAAAGAGGGAGAGAGAAAGAGAATTACCATCAGTATCTTCATCATCTTGTTCAGATAAAGAAAAAATCTAACCAAGTGTCAGGATTATGTGCTAAATTCGATGCAAATTGAAATACTTCATCGGTAACACCCACCACATTTTCCACTTGATCATCATCAATATTATTTATCAAATATATTTCAGGGCGGCATCGGAGGAGTCGGTGGTGGTGAAGCGATAAAGAAGCGATAGCCCAGATTTCACGATCTAGGGTTTCTTTAAAATAAAAAGATCGACTTATACACCTTCCGATTTAGGGTTTCAGAATCTGATTTTTCTAATTCTTGTTGTCTTATAGATTGAAATTGGTTGTGGTTGTGATTGTTTGATGTGGTGGGATGATCACCTTCGTCGATTGTATGTGTGTCATCCCAATTTTGTTTAGGTTTTATTGATGGAAGAGAAATGGACCTCTATTTTTTGAAATTACCCCCGCCCTTTTTTCTAATTGTAAGGGTAATTAGGTCCAAAATATGTAATTTTATTCTTAATGAGTTCGTTAAGTTTCACAAAGTTAATCTATTGGTCTAGCTTTGATCACTAATCACAATTGAATGGTTAAGATTGGGTTTTAAATTTTCTAATGACTATATTTTGTGTTTCTTATTATGTATAGTAGAGAGTAGAGATAGAGATAGAGATAATAATAATTCCATTGACTACGTCAAATGTTTTGTACGCTTTTATACCCACGTACAAACGAATCTTCAAACCTTGTACAGTATGAAGCCTTCTTTTTAGACCCATTAATCATTCAACTGAAGATAATTTCTCTTGAAATTTCTTCGAATACACATTCTTTTATTAGAGTTAGTTACGACCGTATAATATATCGTTCATATTTAATCTAGAAGCAAATTTAATTGATTCTACCAAAAGTCAAACGAAATAAAAGTCCAGTTAAAGAATTCCACAAGATTTGGAGCAGCGTAATTCGCCATGAATGGTGCAACCCAAATTACAAGGCAAAGTTGTAGTATAAGTACAAATTACTACCATTTGATCACCAAACTTAACCAATTTCACTTCACAATACTACTAAAAAAAGTAAGTTGATCAAGCTAAATTCTTAAAACAGATTTGAGCTCTCATCAATGGATCTTTCGAATTCGCACAAAAGTTTTTTATTTTATATTGTCATACTCGCATTCTCTGTTCAAGCCACGCTAGGTAAGTTAATATATCATTTTCACCTTCTATTTTTCACGTGACCATTGTTACCATATTACAATTTGAACGGTGACAAGAATATGAGTTAATTATAATTGTTTGGTGTTCAATTTGGTTATAGGAAGCATTGTATGTGAGAATTTGAAGCAGGATTCGTGTGCGTTTGCCGTATCATCGAGTGGAAAGCGTTGTGTGCTCGAGAAAGTTGTGAGAAGGAGTGGGTTGGAGGCGTTTGTTTGCAGTACCTCACAAATTGAGACCGATAAAGTCACAAATTGGATTGAAACAGACGAATGCTTACAGGCTTGTGGAATTAAACGTAACGTTTTAGGGATCTCCTCAGACAACCTTCTCGATTCGAGATTTATGCAAAAACTTTGCTCGAATCAATGTTACAACGGTTGTCCCAACATTGTTGATCTTTATTTCAATCTGGCTGTTGGTGAAGGTAATTGAATTACTTTATTCGTCTAAAAAAAATAGTGCACCTTATTTTGACTATATTCTATATTTATTTGAAGAGGAAATAATAATAATATTATTGAAAAAAACACAAAAGATACAAGACTAAATTCGGTATATACATGATTGTTTATCTGAAGTTGGATTATTAATTTATATTTTATGTGTATGATTTAAAAAGGTGTATATTTGCCAAGCCTATGCCAAGCAGAAGGAGATAACAAAAGAAGAGGAATGAGTGAGATCAAGAGCTCGGGTTTAGTTGCTCCTGGACCAGTGCTCCCTGAAAAAGTCATGGCCGATGGTTCACCAACCATGGCTCCGTCTCCCGCTGGACCCTATTAGTTTAAGCTCCCGATACTAGAATAGATTGAGCCGACATCTTGTAGTACACGGTCATATGTTTGTTATAGTTGTGTGAAATCATAATGTACTATAATTATAATATATTCATGATACGAGAAATGGATATTATTGTTTGATAAAAGTCTTCTTCCGTACATGCTTTATTCATCCAAAACTTGCATAACAATTAACTACTATACCCATACACATATCATATTAAAAATGGATGTTATAGAACAAAAATGTATGAACAAATTATGATATTAACATTCATCTTGACATATAATTTCTTTATCGCTTTGTTATATAAAAAAGAACTTTCCAATCTTTATACTGCTAACAATACATATTTTAAAAGTTATTGAATGATTAAGGACCAAAAAAGGTTTTTTTTTTTTTTTTCATTTGTTTCAACATTTATCCTAACACAATTCTTAACCCTGATTGTGATGTCAGAGTCAAATTGTGTACTTTTTTGATGAAAATTGAGTTTTTGATTGTGACTGTATTTGACATTCGTTAACTCTAAATGTCAAACTTTGTGTAAAATATTTGTAGAGTGATATGGAAAATCTGATTGGAAATGGAGTGCGAAAAAAGTTATTTTTTTTCCAAATGTAAGAATATATTAACAAAAACCAAATACAACTGGGGCAGAGTCTTGTCTAACCCACAACCAAACAACAAAATGCACCCTACATCCAAATAACAATACAAAGACAAACAAAACAACCACCTATATCAATCACTTCATCTGCAATGAATTCCCATCCAAAATTAAACCACGTAAAGATGCCACAACCTGCACATTTCGAGTATTCCTAACTCTTAAGCTAGCCATTTTGAAACAAATATACTCCTTCACATCCTTGCAAACTTCATCCACAGATTTCTTCACTTTTCTAAATTGCCTATTATTCCTTTCAATCCAGATGTGATATACAGCAGCACCCAATGCAACTTTATTGAGAATGTTCCTAATATCTTTTACAGCTGGATATATAGCCATGTCAGACACAATAAGCATCAAATTAAATATCAAACCCTTGTACACTAGCATTCTCTGAATATTATTCCACACTTGACTAGAAAATTCACACTTAAAGAACAAATGGCTATAAGAATCTTCATATTTACCACAGAAACTGCATCTAAAATCCTCATTAGGGTACCATTTCTTCAGCCTATCTTGAGTAGTCAGCCTTTGCTTCACAGCCAGCCACAAAATGAAGGCATGTTTAGGTGTCAGTTTTGGATGCCATACAACATGACACCAATCCACATCAGGATCATTACATCTCATATCCTTCCATACCTGCTTAGTAGAATATGGTTTAAGCTTGTGAGCATTTGTAATCCACCATAACTCCTTATTATGATCAGTATAAACATGAGATTTCATTTTATCCCTTAAGTTCAACAACTGCCTCCACCCCCAACTATCATTAGCAGTGTGATCAACATCCAAAAAATTGCTCCCTTTTAATTTGACAATGTTTATCCACTGCCACCATATAGAATCTTTTTTACTAATAATCTTCCATACCTGCTTCATCAACAAGACTTCATTCCACTCTTTAATAGGTCTTAAACCCAAACCACCTTGCCTTTTAGGTCTACAAACAAGCTTCCATGCAACCTTTGCTTTCCCTCTATTATTTTGACCATTAGCCCACAAGAAATCCTTCATCATTCTTTCTATGTCTTTTATAATGGTACAAGGCAGAATATAAACAGAAGCCCAATACACTTGCATAGCACTCAAAATTGAAGAAATCAACTGCAATCTGCCTGCATATGACAATGTCTTATTCCTCCAACAATTAATCCTATCTTTCACCTTATCCACTAATTGTTTGCAGTCACCAATACCAAGTCGCTTAGCAAGGAGAGGAACACCAAGATATCTCATAGGCAGTTGACCCACACTAAATGGCAGCAGACTAAGTATATCATTTTTAATGTTTTGATGAACACTACCAAAAAAGATAGTACTTTTCTGCAAATTAGGAAACAAACCAGATACAGCACTAAATTCTTCCAGCCCTTTCTTCATAACAGCAACAGACTTAACTTCTCCTTTGCACAACATTAATAAATCATCAGCAAAACATAAATGAGAAAGCTTAATCTGTTTACATCCATGATGATATCTAAACTCCTTTGACTCATTAATCTTTCTGGTCAGAATCAGGTTGAGCACTTCCATAACTAATGTGAATAAGTAAGGTGACATAGGATCACCTTGTCTTAACCCTCTACCACCTTTAAAGAAACCATGTATACCTCCATTAACACAGACAGAAAAAGTAGTAGAAGTCACACATGTCATTATCCAAGAGACCATTTTCTCATGAAAGCCAAACTTAACTAAAACATTTCTCATAAAACTCCAACTCACAGTATCATAGGCCTTCTGGATGTCAATCTTCATTGCACATCTCTTAGGCCCATTTGCTCTACCATATCCTCTTAATAACTCCTGTGTAAGAAGGATATTATCTTGAATTGACCGGCCAGGAACAAAAGCACTTTGATTCAGATTGACCAGCTTACCAAGCCCCACTTTTATCCTGGATGTAATAATTTTGCTGATACCTTTGTACAATACATTGCAGCAGGCTATAGGCCTAAAATCAGATACCTTATTAGGAGTATCTACTTTAGGCACTAAAGCTAATAGAGTGGCATTAACCTCTTTCAATAGTTTACCAGTGTTAAAGAAGTCTTTGATTGCTGAACAGATCTCATCCCCAACAATAGGCCATGCCTTTTTGAAAAAACCAGCTGTATACCCATCTGGACCTGATGCTTTATCACTATCAACATCAAAAATAGCTTCCTTGATTTCATTAACAGACACATCTCTAACCATTAGATTTGCCTCATCACTATTAAGCTTGGTGGAAAAGATATCACCAATATTATCCAAAGGCTGCACAATGCTAGAGACTCCCAAAAAGTTCTGAAAGTGACTTACAATTTGAGCAGGAACCTCATCACCAAAATATCTTATCCCTTGTTCATTGCAAATACTTTCCACTCTATTCTTATTTTTCCTAGCCTTCAAAATCCCATGGAAATACTTTGTATTCTTATCACCATCAACCAACCACTTTACTCTGACCTTTTGTTTAAGAATCTTCATTTCATCCTGACATGCTTCTTTATACTCTTTTAAACATTGGACAGCATCTGCCTTAAGCTTTTTCTCATATGGATTCTTATCCACCTCTGCTTGAATCTTTTTCAATTTATCTTTAACTGCAACCACCTTAGCAAACACATTACCATTCTGCCAGTTAAGCTTATTAAGGTCTTTCTTCAAAGCTTTTAGTTTCTTAACTACTCTGAACATAGCACACCCATTCATACTTTTATTCCACCCATTCTCAACTACAGGCATAAACTCAGGTTTATCAGTAATGTAATTCATAAATCTGAATGACTGAGGCTTACTAATCAAACCATTTGGGATCACCAAAATAGCAGGGCTATGGTCTGAGATCAAATAAGGGTGGAAAATAACATGAGCTCTATCAAACTTACTAATAAACTCATCATTTGCCATAACCCTATCCAATTTCTTCAAAACATCACAATTAGGATTAAGCAAAGACTTGGTCCAAGTGAACTGGAACCCTGAACTACATATATCCTCCACTTGAATATTATTAACACAATCTTTAAACTCATGCATCTCAGCAGACATACTAGAGCACCCTGCACTATGCTCCTATGCCTTCAAGATTACATTAAAATCCCCCATTATTACCCAAGGGTATCCCTTACTAATAGAATTATGCCTTTCAAGATCAGACCACAGGGACCTTCTTTCACCACTATTATTACTTGCATAAACAAAACTGCAGTAAAATTTAGATCTATCCACTACTATTTCAACAAGGCACAATGTCACCTGCCTTGTCATATGAATGGCCATAACTTGAACTTACTAGGATTCCAGCCTATAACCATTCTACAACTAGTAGGACTGTATTGCAAATTTGATATCCAGTCCCATTTATCAAACATATAATTACTACTATTCATCACAGTTTTAGTTTTTAAATGAGTTTCTAAAACTGCACAAATACTCAAATTATCATCCCTAATCAAATTCCTAACTTCATTCTGTTTATTAATATCATTAGCTCCCCTAATGTTCCAAGCTGCTAATTTCAACTCCATCATAGCAGCTATTTGAAAAGGAAAGAGGATCATACCAGAATTGAAGGGTCATTGCCCTTCAACTCATTATCATTCAAAACTTGAAAGTCATCATCTGACTCCAAGACATCATCATCATCTGATACAGTGCCTTTACCCCTCTCCATTGCTTCCCATTGCAACTTAAAGTATGTAATCATATCATAAGACCACAATTTAGTTTCATCAGCTGAAGGTTGTTTCCTTTGTTTGATAAAACTGTCCACAATTAATCTTCTATCAAAAGTTGGATCATCCATGCCATCACTATCCTTTCCAGATAACACAGAATATTTATTCTTATTTTGCCCAGTACTCACACCTTTATTCCCATTATTATAACTAGTCACATTCACTTTAGGCTTATACACAAGGGTTTCCTTAATAGGACCCTTTTGCTTATTCTCCATCCTTTTTTTGTACCTCCTTTTTCTTATTATATCTAACTTCCACAAAGCCTTCATCAATTTTCTTGTCTGCTGCAGCTTTCAATTCTTCTTCTGTTCTAGGCCTAACTCTACACCCTTTATGCCCATGCCCAAACACAGCACAATGGGAACAAACTTCAGGCTTCCATGCATATTCCACTTGAACCTGCTTCACAACCTTAACTTCATGGTTAGAATCATGGTAATGGATATCCACCTTATCAACACAACCTTTAGTAGCCTCCAATTCAACCATCACCCTAGCAAAAACAGCTCTACCATTACCCCTGTGACACATATTGGCTGTAACAGAATCCATAAGCAATGGTTTCCCAACACTACTAGCTATAGTGCTTATGCCTTTAACACTCCAAGCCTCTAAAGGTACATTCATCAATTTGACCCATACAGGAACCTTGCTAGGCTCAACCTTTTCCACATTCATCTCAGGGCTCCATTTACAAACCAATAATGGTTTTCCACCCACCATCCAAGGGCTGCTTTCAATCACTTTATTCATACCATCCTCATCATGGAATTTAAAGTAACAGACCTGTTTTTCATCCATAATGATATCCTTAAGGCCAAACTTACTCCACATTCTCCTAAGATTATACTGAATAACATGATATGGCATTGAACATCCAATCATATAACCATATGCTGTGGTATTCCACTTTGCCCTACCTTCATTAACAATCTCCTCATCAAATATAACATACTCATTACCATCTTTGTCAACAGAAGGAGGTACAAAACTTAACAATTTCTCTAAATTCATTTTAACATTCTTAACAGCAGTAGCATATGAGACTTTGAAATCACTACTATCCTTAGTAGAATCAGGAGTCGAATTCACCTTATTCAAAACAGGAGTACTTACAGATCCAGGAAGATCAGCAATATCAGCCTTCTCTGAATTACCAGTAGTCTTAATCACCTCAGTAGGAGTAGGATCATTCATTTGAGTTCTTACTTCATTAAGATTCGTCTCTCCTTCCTCAACAATTTGCTCAGATTCCTCCTCAGAACTGCTCTTATCAATAGAATCAGTACTATTACTAGCACAATAATCCTCCGCCGATGTTCGATTCCTGTTCTTATTCGTGAATGTTAATACCGAATCAACAAATTTAATCGGCACCTTAACCTTCCGTTTAGATCGCTTATTTGGAGACATGGCTAAATCACTGCTCAACACACCTCAATAACAGGATTACAAGAAGCGGAATACAAATTAGATGCAGAAATACAAAGAAATTTGAAAGAAATTGATGAAAATTGCGATTGAAACGAAGGAATTAGGGCAAAATTGGCGTAATCGCCTCTTCCGCCTAAATCGCCTTCATGAGAGAGAAAAAAAGTTATTGTTTATTATTCACTCATCCTTAAAGTTGGGGACCTCGAAAAAAGTTATTTGATAATACAATTTTATGGTTTTAAATTTTGATTTGTTGGACTCTAAAACTCACGCTCCTTTTGATTTCGTTGAAAAATTGACTTGCACCGTTTCCCATTAAAACTTGACGCTGCATTATTTCCGTTACATATCGTTAGATGCCACCTCACGTTGACGGATAGCAGCTCCGGCTGCTTTAGAAATAGTCTAATAGACACAGTTTGACCCAAACAGTACACGCCGTAAAATACGTTGGTAGCATGGATAATTTCTCCAATTATAAAGTGTCTCGTATTATAAAAATGTACTCTAAGAGGTAATTGAAAAATGTTGAATGAGCATTTATGTTATAACGGGCCTAACAGTTTTGGGCTTTAAGTTTGTTGTGGGCTTTAAAAAAATACAAGCCCATTTTTCAGCCCTTGTACCAACTCTCTTCTTCTGAGAGGGATGCTTTCACAGGGTTTGAGTTTCTTGATAACCTCTCTAAAACCTTTATTTGTTTTTCATTCATCCAAAAGAAATAAGTAAAAATGGTGAGCAAACGGCAAATATTAGCTCGCAGACGATTCAAAGAAGAGAACCCGGGGCTGTTTCCAAAACCCGAACCCACACCGCCAAAGGATCCGAATAAGAAGAAGAAAAATAAATTCAAACGCAAGAAATCGGATCCAAATGACCCGAGTAAACCCAAGAGGTCAAATAGTACTAAAAAACATCCACTCAGAATACCAGGAATGAGACCGGGCGATAGTTGTTTTATCTGTAAAGCTAATAATCATATTGCCAAAAATTGCCCTGAAAAAGCTCAATGGGAAAAACACAAGGTTTTGTTTTATTTATTTATCTATTTATTTTCCTTTACTCTGTATTTTTTATTTTTATTCTATTTGAGTTCTAAGAGTTTGATTATTATATAATAATTGATAAATTAGGGTTTATATATTGGACAAACGGTAATGTTATTCTTCCTAATATCCAAGTTATGTGTTTTCATTGGCGCTTTATAATTTTGTGCTTTATGGGCTTTAATTATAATGGGGATACTGAATGACAGAATTCTATATTGAACTATGTAATATATTTTCATTGAATGAATATTTTTTAAGATATGGGGTTTGTTAACTTTTATGATGTCATTGTGTGAACTTACGAGTTTTGATAATATGTTTGCAGATATGTTTGTTATGCCGACAACGTGGTCACAGTCTTAAGAATTGTCCCGACAAGAATGAGGAGAATGTTGATAAGAAATTATGTTACAATTGTGGAGAATTCGGGCATTCTTTGGCTTTATGTCCCCAACCTCTTGAAAATGGTAATTTGCTCATACACTACTATTTGATTGATTGATGTTACTCGTGTAAAAATATGAACTTATGCTTTATTTGGGAGGCATTTGGCTTTTTTATATGAACTAATAATAAATATAAAAATTTGAAGTCATGGTAATCAGTTTTGAGCGTTCGGTAAGCTGATTATATTATTTGGCTTTTTCATTAGATCAACATATGTTAAGATAAGCGTGTAAGTAGGTGCCAAAATAAAGCTGATTGCTTTCAGCCCACGTTGGTCTGATTTATAATGTTAATCATGCTCGTCATCATGTTTAGTGATGCACTTGATATCATTTTCTATTTGGATGAAATCTCAATTGCCGATAGATTTAGAAGTTAGAACCACGTGATAATTTTAAACCCTTTGAGCTCAAACCCCTGTCTATTGTTTCTATTGACTTAGGGGGAACCAAATATGCAACTTGCTTTATTTGTAAACAACAAGGACATTTGAGCAAGGATTGTCCAAAAAACGCTCACGGAATTTATCCAAAGGTACCTACGTTTTAGTGTACTTTACCCTCATCTATTGTATACAAAAATCTATTTGGGTTGAATGATCTTCATGAATGTTGTTTTCTCTAGGGAGGTTGCTGCAAAATATGCAGTGGCGTGACACATTTGGCTAAAGATTGTCCAAACAAAAGCAATACAAGTTCCGGCATGTCCTATGAGTCTGGCAAACGATGTAAGATTTTTTTCACAAACTTCTTGTTACTCTCTTTTTGGCACGTTGAACTGTTAAGGGTGTTATTATAAGGGCTAAACCTATTTTTAGCTCCAAGGCATGTGTCTGGTTTGGAACTTACAAAGAGTTAATTGCAGTTAAACGTAGCATATATTTTATGCTTGATGTTTATTTAGTCTCCGTAATTTCAAGAACCATAAACAAGGGACTACATTTTGTTAATCCCTTTAGTATACGAGGTCTAAAACAGAAACACACACAAACTATATTCAAGGTTGAAAAAAACACGTTTAGGAGACGAGTCGGTAATGACCTTGAAAGGTCGAGTTGGTCAAGATGGATCGAGACAGACGTTGACCAACGTCGACTTTTAAAAATAACTATAATAAATATAAATATTTCAAAAATAAATATATCAAACATAAATATTTTAAAAATAAATGATTTACAAATAAGATGATGTGGTGTTAGTTTAAATAATATATAGGTTTTTTATAATGTTTCTATAATTATAGGGTGTTTATTCATTTATCTTGAAAGGATACCATGTAAGTCTGTGTTTTTTCCAGCTAATATTTAGATGGGCTTGGGATTTTCGTTAGAACAAGAGAATACAAAAAGTCAAATTTTGACCGACTATGACCTACGTTTTTAGCGTTGACCGACTAGTTAGATGTTTTTGGGCGAAACGGGACTGGCTAGTCACCAAACCGCCGCAACCACTGTTTGCAACCAAGAGTATATTATTGCGATTAATTCAGTTAGGGAAAAAGTAAGTCACTTGTGCTTGTTTATGTTTGTCTTGATCACAGCAACTAGAATAGAAAGTATGGCGACGGGGCAAGTGACGAAGTTTGCAAGTGGCGATGATCTTGAGGACGACTTTACAGCAATTGATGATGGCAAAGGGAAGACTTCTGAGCCTAAAGATGGTGCTGCTTTTAATGAACCGGATGTAAAACCAAAGAAGAAACAAGGAACAAAAGTGGTTAACTTTGTGGGTTAGAAGATTAATCTCTTAATCCTCTATATGGATACGCAATTTTGAACTCTTTTATTAGTATGAGTTGAGTTAAACAGAGTGTAAAATAGTTATCAAGATTCAACAGGATAGTGTATGCTAATGCTGTTGATATTTGCAAGTTCTTGTTGACAATTTTCATTAATGTTGAGACCTTTTTCAACAGTTGGCTCTTTTAAAGGGCGGATAAACTTGTTAGTTGGGTAAGAGTGATTATGAACGAGTATGTAACTGTTACACTCAGGTTTGTCAGTTGATCGTTCGATAATTTATTATCAATTTTCAAAAGGTAATAATCATCTTTTATAATAAGCATCCAAACTCCCTCCCATTATAGGTGTTGAATCATACAATTTTGCAGACATGATATACAGAATCAGTTAGATTATCTGGAAATAAGATAACTTTTTATAAACCATGCTTTCTTAATAACGTGTTCAATAGATGCAAGTTTTAATAATGATGTTACAATAAAGGGAGTGAATTTCTTTTAATATAATTGTAATTACAATTACAATATAAATAATAATGAGTGAAATAATGAATGGTGAACCATCAAAATCTCTACTTTCACCACATTTTATTGGGAAGAAGTTTGATTGTTTTTCCAGATTAGAAGGATCTTAATAATTAATACCTAGTTTTCACCCTTTCATCCTCCTTTTGCATTTCTGTTCTTCACCTAAATCTCCAAATACACCACCAAATATGGTATGCATCTCTTTATAATGTTTTTCTGAATTTTATTATGATATTTATTATATATAAATATATATATTTATTTATTTGATCATAATCCAATTATGTGCACATGTGATGGATGTGTTGCCTTGTGTTTTGTGTTTTTCTATTGTAATGATTTGTGGATTAGGCAAACGCGGCGTCTGGAATGGCTGTGGACGATGAATGTAAGTTAAGATTTCTGGAGTTAAAAGCGAGAAGAAACTACCGCTATATCACCTACAAAATCGAGGATCAACAAGTAATTGTTGACAAGATCGGCGGGCCAGACAAAACCTACGAGGATTTCACAAACTCTCTTCCAATTAATGAATGTCGTTACGCCGTCTTTGACTTTGACTTTACTACCGACGAAAACTGTCAGAAAAGCAAGATATTCTTCATTGCATGGTATCCATACGTACAATGACATTACAACATATGTTTGTATTAAAACAACAATAATGGAGTAATTATTTATTTCTGCAGGTCACCAGATACATCAAAGGTGAGAATGAAGATGGTGTACGCGAGCTCGAAAGACAGATTCAAGAGAGAATTGGATGGGATCCAGGTCGAACTGCAAGCAACCGACCCTAGTGAGATGAGCTTCGACATTATTAAAGCACGAGCTATCTAAAGAATTTTCTCTTCTACAAATTAAAAGAGCTTAATTGGTTTGATGAACCTTCCTTAATTGATTAATTATAGTATATTAAGAATATTTTTATACCTGTTCTTAATTTATGTTCAATTTTTCTACAAGAAAAAGTACTCATTATTGTAGTGTAATTCAACATTACTGTGCCTTTATATCCTCATTTTTTTCTTCTTTTTTTATTTTTTTAATTTTACTGGCATTCATCAGTCTATGCATTTATATCATGCCTTGAATATATCAGTCATATTATGCCTTGAATTAGACTCCTTTGAGTTACCAGAACGTGAGTGAGATTATTCGATAATCCAACTGAATTCGCACTTCTATAGATTCTGTCACTATCGCTATTGGTTTGTGATTCTCTCCGGCGCTAGTTACTGATTTTCACCGTGTAAAGCACGTGCTATCACATCTGACAACTCATTATCGTCTTCACAAGGCTTACAACTACTAGTACTAGAATAGTTAGAATGGCAACGTTTGGTGTTAGCGGCGATAGACATATCGCCGTCGCTAAAAACCTACTAAACACAAAAGTTTCCATTTTTTAACTTCTTTGTCCATCTTATTCTTTTGTGGTAATATCTTTGTAGGCTAGTATATTTCTCTATTTCAGTTTTGATTTCTTTTGAATTTCATTTAGTCAAACATCAGAGTAATACTGAATGGAGTAGATACTTAACATGTAGAAATGAGCTATGGTAAAACTAATACATCATCAAAAAGAAGATCGAGAACTGAGACCACTCGACCAATCTCTTTTTTCACTTGAAAATTCACATACTCCCTAATATTCAACTCCTCATTTTGGAATTTTGAAGTTGAACACATGGTAAAAGGTGGTGGTGGCATTATTAGGCGTAGAAAAATGAATTTTTATTTACAGGTAACCACTTTTTTTTAATGCCGAGACTTTCTCTTTCATCGAGCCCCGAGCTTGTGGTCCTCCTTTGCGTTTGGGTTCAATTGAGTGAGTCTGTCAAGTCAAAGTTACAGGCAAGGACGATTTATAGGTATACCTTATTTGCATCGTGAATAGAAGGAAGAAACTAATTGTATCGTTAAAAGAAGAATAAAAAAGAACGAGGACAAATGAGTACTTAATATTCATAAAAGAACGATTGTATATTTGTGAACAAACACCTAATAATAAAAAAGTATAACTGCATAACTTTTTGACTATGGCCAATTTTGACCGTCTCGACCGAATTAGGCCACGTTGACCAAATCTTTGATTGACTTTGGCCAAGACGATCCGGGAAATCTCCTAGCAATTGCGTCAGTTATCGCGGTCGACTTTTGCAAAAATAATTGCTGTGACAATCCGGAAATTTTTGACCAAATTTAAACTTTATCTTTAAATGATTTAACGTTTCCGACACGATAAGCAAAGTCTATGAAGTTGAATCTCAAAATTTTTGAACTACTTTTATATATTTAAATACCCTTCGGTTGTTTTCGACGATTCGCGAACAATTATATGTAAATAGATACATATATACTATAACTTGAAAAGGTAACAATGTATTAATTGTTTGATACCGTACATTAAACTTATTGGTTTAAATATCTATTTGAATATATATGATAAGTTGAAATATTTATTATTAAAATTTATTTATAAATAACTTCCAATGTGTATTTAAAAACTTATTTATGTATATTAAAAAGATATATACATATATATAATTTCAAGTTATTTAGTAAACGATAGTAACATTCGTTTATTGATTCGATTGATATTTAGATAAGTTAACTAAAGCGTTTAAGATGAACCAGTAAAACACTAATTTGCTACAGTATTTTCAAATTGCTACAGTACCCAAAATGCTACAGTGTTTTCGAAAATCACTATTTACTACAGTGAAATTGACTTTGCTACAGTGAATTTGCTACAGTAAAATACTATTTCAAAATGAAAATGTATGTATTATATATATATATATATATATATATATATATATATATATATATATATATATATATATATATATATATATATATATATATATATATATATATATATATATTAACAAATAGCGAGACGATGATTTATAGAAGTAAATGACCAAAACACTCAAATGTATAAGTTATACCTCGAGTGGTATAGTTTATGGATGATTTAAGACTATATTTTGACAAATGTACGATTCACGAAACGTAAAGTACAAGTTTTCTCAGTATACGATAGGACGTTCGAAAAACCGGAACCGGGACATAAGTCGAGTGACGACGTACGAACGAAAATTACAAGTCAACTATGCATGTAAATTTAATATAATATATAATTAATTATATAAATTAAATATATTATATATATATATATATATATATATTAAATAAATATGTCGACAAGCTAGATTACAAAAACAATGTGAGCTGGAAACCCACCCCATGCGATCGCATGGAAAATGGGCTAGGAAGCCATGCGATCGCATGGCAGTCCTGGACAGGCCACACCTATAAAAGCTCGAGATATCTGCCTCTGTTTTGATTTAAATTACTCCGTAAGTAATTATTTATTTATTTAATTATTATTATTATTATTATTATTATTATTATTATTATTATTATTATTATTATTATTATTATTATTATTATTATTAAGATTAATATTATTATTAATCTTAATATTATTAGTAGTAATATTATTAATTAGTATTATACATAAAATACTACGACGAGGTCATGAGCGTATCACTTTCAAAATTGTTTTATGAGCGGGATAAAACTAAGAAAATTATGGGTTATAGCTATGGAGGTTATGGGTAATATTCATGGGTATTATTTGCAAGTCAAACCTAGTGTTATCATCTCCGTTACGTCTACGTACTTTTCTACAATATTGAATCTCAATATTGATATGTTGAGATCTACGGTTATTTGGTAATCCGAGTTTCGATCACATTTTGGTGAACGACTTTATATGCTGCTAAGGTGAGTTTCATTTGCTCCCTTTTTAATTGCTTTTGCAATCTATATTTTTGGGCTGAGAATACATGCAATTTATTTTAAACGCAATAGATACAAGTACATACTAAATTCTACACTGAGTTTAAACCGAAAATCCCTTAGCTTTGGTAACTAGTAACTGCCAGTTATAAGAACTGGTGGGCGCGAGTAGTAGTATATGGATCCATAAGGCTTGATATCCCCGTCCGAGCTAGAGCACTAGCCTTTTAACGGACGTATGCTATTTGAGAAGCATACACGTTGGTTTGCGTGTATTATTAAAATGATTATACAAAGGGTACAAATTATATATACGTTAAGTTTAGTTACCAGGGTGCTCAATTTCGTAGAATATTTTGATAAACGTTTCTGGATTGAACAACTGAAATCTTGTGATCCACCTTTATATATAGATTATGCGCAACATTAAAACTATGAACTCACCAACCTTTGTGTTGACACTTGTTAGCATGTTTATTCTCAGGTTCCCTAGAAGTCTTTCGCTGTTTGCTTATATGTTAGACAAGCTATGTGCATGGAGTCATACATGGCATATTTTTCAAGTAAACGTTGCATTCACCAAATCATCACCATGTATCTTATTTTGACTGCATTGTCAACGGAAGTATTATTGTAAATTATTATATTACGGTGATTGTCTATACGTAGAAATCATCAGATGTCGAAAACTTTTGATTTAAATATTCATTTATGGTGTGCCTTTTCAAAAGAATGCAATGTTTACAAAACGTATCATATAGAGGTCAAATACCTCGCAATGAAATCGATGAATGACGTGTTCGTCCAAGTGGATTTAGAGCGATCGTCACAATTGCCTAGTTAAAAAAATAACTATTAAAAATCATTAAATTTTTCAATTTATCCTCATATTACTCTTAATCACTCATATTCAAAATAAATTAATTCAAACATACATTAAAAAATTAAAAATAAAATTGATATTTATTATACTTCTTAGGTCTAACTAAATTTTTGAAGACTTATTTTCGGAATTGAGGTTGTAATGCACAAGTACTTAGAACCAAAAAGCTCATTGACTCAGTGGTATCGATGTTGTCTTTTTAATCAAGATGTTTAGGATTCAATGCATACTTAGGACGACTTGTGTATATATTTAGTGCTTAATTTGTGTAGCGGTATGTGGGAATTTATCTTTCAAAATATAAAATACACAAATTGAAGTTTATGATTGTTAATAGAATAGAATTATGTTGGGGATTCGGTACCGATACCGGTACCGAAACCGAATCGATACCGAACCGATATCGGTACCGAAAATCGAACCGAAAGGGATTCGGTATCGATTTCGATTCCAGGAATCAGACGTTTTCGATTTCGGTACGGTACAGTACGGTTCCGGTATTTTTTTTCGGGAAATCGGTATTTGGTACCGAAATTTAAAATTTCAGATTTTATTCTTTATAATAGGCCCATATCATATAACTTATATACTCCGTAAAGATCTAGTTTACCAATTAAGCTTTGCCTTTAATACAACTAGAATTATAAATAATACGAGTGTCTTTATCCCACGCATGAAACTCCTATATATGTTTACATGAATTTTTGCTGGACATTTTTTTATAAACAAATAATGTATGCATTTATTCTGATAAGAAGTGTGTTAATGTGATATATATATATATATATATATATATATATATATATATATATATATATATATATATATATATATATATATATATATATATATATATATATATATATATATATATATATATATATATATATATATATATATATTATAGTGGTAGGATCAAGAGGGAAGTAACCAATCGGGGGAAAGCGGGGGGAAGCAAAATCTTTTTTTTCTTCATTTTTTGAAAAAACTTTGTTCACGAACATTATAGATTAGATGAAAATATGAACATTTAATAAAGACACTTTGTGATAAATGTTTTTATTTTGGCGGGAAAACGCTCGAAGAACTAATATATAACAATTATCGTGTTTTTCGAGCGTATGTTGAGGTTTTAGATATTAGGGTTTAGATATTAGGGTTTATAGGGTTTATATATTAGGGTTTAGAAATTTAGGGTTTACGGTTTAGATTTAGGGTTTAGATTTAGGGTTTAGATTTAGGATTTATATTGAGTTTTTCACGAACGGTTTAGAGTTTAGGGTTTGGTGTTTTGGGTTTATGGAATAAACCCAAAACACCAAACCCTAAACCCTAAACTCTAAATCGGGCTAAATTTTACTTCACAAAACATGGGGGAAAAAAACGTTAACATTCTTCACGAACAATATTATCTTGAATGTTATTTTTGTCGATCGTTTTCCCGCCTAAATAATAACATTTATCACGAAGTGTCTCTTCTAAATGTTCATATTTTCGTGTGATCTTAATGCCGGAAAAAAAAATTAAAAAAAAAACGAAAAAAAAAGTTTTGCTTCCCCCGCTTCCCCCCGATTGGTTACTTCCCCATTGATCCTGCCCCTATATATATATATATATATATATATATATATATATATATATATATATATATATATATATATATATATATATATATATATATATATATATATATATATATATATATATGGGCAGGATCAATGGGGAAGTAACCGATCGGGGGAAGCAAAAAATTTTTTTTTCGTTTTTTTTAATTTTTTTTCCGGCATCAAGATCACACGAAAATATGAACATTTAGAAGAGACACTTCGTGATGAATGTTATTATTTAGGCGGGAAAACGATCGACAAAAATAACATTCAAGATAATATTGTTCGTGAAGAATATGAACGTTTTTTTTTTCTTCATGTTTTGTGAAGTAAAATTTAGTCCGATTTAGAGTTTAGAGTTTAGAGTTTAGGGTTTGGTGTTTTGGGTTTATTCCATAAACCCAAAACACCAAACCCTAAACCCTAAACCCTAAACTCTAAACCGTTCGTGTTAAAAACTCAATCTAAATCCTAAATCTAAACCCTAAATCTAAACCTTAAACCCTAAATTTCTAAACCCTAATATCTAAACCCTATAAACCCTAATATCTAAACCCTAATATCTAAACCCCAATAACTAAAACCTCAAAATACGCTCGAAAAATAGGATAATTGTTATATATTACTTCTTCGAGCATTTTCACGCCAAAATAAAAACATTTATCACAAAGTGTCTCTACTAAATATTCATATTTTCATCTCATCTATAATGTTCGTGAACAAAGTTTTTTTAAAAAACGAAAAAAAAAATTTGCTTCCCCCGCTTCCCCCCGAATGGTTACTTCCCTCTTGATCCTACCAATATATATATATATATATATATATATATATATATATATATATATATATATATAAGGAGCGTTCAAATGAGAACGTTCTCATTTATATCTTTTGTGAGAACACTTCTGGACCATCCAATAATCAAATCAATGGCTGTAATTCTTTTAAGCATTTATATAATTAATTAATCTTAAAAGGACATAATTGTAATTTGATGCCACACGTGTTCCACTCCTTTCGGTTATTAATCCTGCAATTCATGCGACTTCCATTAATTTCTCCCACATAATCTATTTATCATTCAATTCATTTATTCATTTTTTATTTTTATTTTTGTTACTATTACTTTTAATAAATCAACGACGATGACAATAATTTAGAGAGGATGACATCCTTAATATAATATTTCTCTCATCTTTTACGTAGGTATATTTATCTACAATTTTTTCATGCATTCCAAAATCAGAACGTAGAAATATTGTTAGTTTTCACTACTAATGCATCTACTAATTATATTCAAGTGTACCTGGATCTCTTCATCTTTAATCGATGCTTACATGAACACATTTTAGTATATGAAATGGCGGCAATTGATGACGATATTGAGTATGTGTTATGAAGCATCCATAAATTTGGATACAATTATTTGTAGTTCCACAATATGTATCACTTAAACACTCGAATATTTTCCCCACTAACATGCACGTCTTCTCTAGTTATAGACGCATCCATTCATCCATTATCACGTCAATTGGAATATTAGATTTGGTTTTAGGATGAAAAAATTCATACTTATAGCTAAGGAAATAATAGGGGATGCATCCTTAATTTTGAAATATACATATGTAAATCGTCGATAAAAAGGATGTGCCTACGTCATATATAAATATTACATCCATGGACTTCTACAAAAGTATTACATTTTATTGCATCCCTATTAATGTAATGTATTAATAATGTATTAACATTTAAATATCTAAAAATTAATATGATAATTATTGATGTACAACATCCATGTTAGAGTTACGAATTTAGTAGATGCATTCACATTGCACTTGAAAGGAAAATACCGATGAGAGTCTAATGCCTAAAATGTAGGATGTTAAAATTACTTATATGCCCATGTTCTCATTTTATATATTTGTGAGAACATTCTCATGGGAATGTTACCCTATATATATATATATATATATATATATATATATATATATATATATATATATATATATATATGATCCTCGTCGAATAAATCAACATTGTTTGGTACCAAACGCATAAATACCAAATTTTCAGACTCATGATCGTCATCAAACTTTCAAAAGAATCACACTGGTGCAATTGATATGTACATTAAGTATTACATTTTCATCATTTTTACCAAACAGGTAAATATCAAACTTGCAAATGAATCATACCACGTAACTCGTATTATCTACATCATTGTCAAAAAATTGCGGTACAAGTGGGTAAAAAACCGAAATATACCGGTTCCGTACCGGTACCGAAACCGGTACTGTATTGAAATTTCGGTACGGTTTCGGTTCTCCATTTTACTCAATTTTGGTACCGGTAAAATTGGGTTCCGGTACGGTTCAGTACGGTTCCGGAACCGATCTCATCCCTATTTGGGGTTATTAAAAATTTATAGAGAATATCCAATATCCAATTTGAATCATAAATGTTCGGACCAAATTACATTAAAATATTTTTCTTGTCAATATTAATTAATTTGTATATATTTTTTGATAAAATATATGTGTATGTAACTATTTCTCATTAAAATATCATATAAGCTTCGTAATTAATTTTGGTTACAAAATGTTTCCCCTTTTTTCGTTAAAACAAAAAAAGCATCAAAAAGGAGATCGGCAGAAAAGGTTACACGATGATGATATTGCATCGGTCCACGTAGATCCATCTTCTACCTACTACCAAATGTCCACGTGGCTATTCACACCAATCCAACGGTCAACTCTCAATCTTTGATCCAATGGATGAGGATTGGATCATCTAGAAGAGACAACGCTACATGATGGAAAATAAATTCCAAAATATATCTCTCTTTTATTATCCAATCAACGACCATTTAAATTAACAACAACTAACAAAAGAAGCTTGAACAAGAAGATTACAATTATGGGTTTGCAGATGAACGCAGTGCACCTTTCGTATGTGGTGCACGTGCTTGGTATCACCGGTGCGGTGATGGTTCTCGTTTGGAACATCTATTTTAGAGGCGGTTTAGCGTGGGAATCATCCAACAAAAATCTTATTTTCAATGTAAGCCCTTCTTTTTTATCCTGTTTATTATTTCTGTTTTTATGTTAGGTTCAGTTTGTTTACTAATCTAAATCATCTATTGGATTTTGATTAGTTTTAGTACCTATCGTTGGAACAATTAGTGTGAATATTAGGGTTTTAATTGCTTCTCAATTTCTCATGGTTTATGGTATACATGTCATGTTACTTAAATCGTTGACTTTTGTTAATTGATTTGAGACCTTAATTTGCACATGTTCCCTTTTATTTGATGAGATAGATAGTACAAAATGGACTTATAGATTGTTAAGTAGGACCTTACTGGTGAGAGAACTATACCTTGATATTTAAAGCTCATGTGTTGCTCTTAAAATGGCTAAAAAAATAGAGATTTCTGGTTATGCTAACCATGTGTATCGAAATTTATTGCATCTGGATTGCGTATTCAAGCGTAGACGATTGTCTTCGAATAAGAAACTTATATTGGTGTAACTATGCAGCCTGTAGATCATTTGCTGCACTCTTCGTGCTCTTTGCTTCATTTAGTAATTTAAAATTGTTCTTGTTTCTTTGTTGTTACTTAAACTAGATTCTGAAGTTTGCTACTTTACTTACGTTCTCTGCAATGGACAAATAAGACTAGTCTGGTTCATATGCTGCATAGTTCAGTTTGCACAACTCGTTAAATGTGTTTTTATTTGTTTATTTATCGATAAATGATTATGTTTCTTTGTTTGTGTTTATGTTACTTTCATTTTCTGCAATGGACTAAAAAAGAAAAGTTTCAAACTTTTTGAGCGTTGTCTGTCTGAAATTTTAATTTGTTAATGTCTTAGACTATGTCACTTACATCTTATGTTCTTTTTATGCTATTTATTTATCTACCAGGTCCATCCGGTATTAATGCTCATTGGTTTGGTTATTATGGGTGGTGAAGGTAACATTGTTATATGCGATTATTGATAGATACATACACATACATACTTACATATACGTATTTCTTCAAACGTGCAGCCATTATAAGCTATAAAGCTCTTCCTTTTCAAAAGGCTGAGAAGAAGCTTATTCATCTTATTTTACACGCTATTGCCTTAATACTTGGTATTATTGGAATCTACATGGCGTTCAAAAATCACAATGAAAGTGGTATCGCAAACCTTTACAGTTTACATTCATGGCTTGGTATTGGGATTATTGTTCTTTATGGCGTTCAGGTAATTCATCGTTTCATACTACTTTTTGCAACCTGATTTATTATAATATGTGACTAATATCTGAAATGTGTATGCAGTGGATTTACGGGTTTGTGATATTTTTTTACCCCGGTGGGACCGATGACCTTAGAAGAGAGTCGGTTCCATGGCACGCATTGTTTGGGATGTTTATCTACATCTTGGTTGTTGCAAATTCAGCACTCGGGTTTCTTGAAAAGCTAACGTTTTTGGAGAGTTCGGGCATCGAAAAGTACGGTTCTGAAGCGTTTCTTGTTAATTTCACTGCCATTGTTGCAATTCTATATGGTACGTTTGTACTGCTGACTGCACTTTCGCGCTCTCCTGCTGAAGACCACCATCACAGTTATTCGGCTATATAAGATATATCTGTATGTGTAGATTAATGGTATCTGTGGTTCCAGGTCACCTTGGTTTCTGTATTTATTGAACATGTAATCGGTGTATGAATGTATTTAACGATATGCATTTATAAACTTATGTATCATGTGTGTATTAGAAAGATAATTGTATACTACACAGGTTCAAGTTTCCTGCCAATCAAAGGCAGAGTGTCATGTACTGTTTAAGTGATCCTTGGTGTTGGTTTCAGTTGTCATCCTTTGAGCTTTTAACGTTTTGATGATTTGTTCCTTCTTTAACGAAAATTTGTTTATATTTTTGCCACAAAAAAAAAAGTGATCCTTGACTGAGCACTCAAAGATATGTTGTGACAATAATAGTAGATCTAACTTATAGGTGGCTTTAATGTTCCATTAGCCTTCCTATGTATCTTTTATGTCTAAAAATGTAGTATAATTATTCACATTACCTTGTGTAAATTTGATTATTCAACATTATTAACCATGGATTGTGGAAACTTAAAAAGCTTCATTATGGAATTTTGCTATAGATTATAGAATATACTTGAGAATGTAAACCATCTTGTAAACCTTTAGCTCTTGGTTTGGATGTTATGCATATTGGCCCAGAGGGTATTGTTACAGTTTTTGTTGCAAATAACATACTCTAGAAGTTGGGTTGCAATAGTGTATAGTATAATGTTAAAGGTTTTGATCTTAGCAAATAATCTTTTTCCAACATAGATAAATATAATCTTTAATTAAACAGCTTGTCATCCTAGATTGTTAAGCAAATTTATATATCAATATAAGTGTTCATGCATATTTTTTCCAAGGGAAAACATACACACGGACATCAATGCGAAAGGGGTTTTTTAGGCGTCAACGTCGTTGATCTCCGGTCCGGTTACCGTGAATAACCCGTACCCGAGATGATGATCTCGGGAGGGTGACCAACGAATTGCCGAGAAAAACCCTACAAGACCCGTAGGAAAAAACCCTAGTGTTGCGATCGTGAAGACGATCGTGGAGAAGATCCGGCGATAACTGCCGTATGCGTTGCGGACTTGCGGTGGTGGAGGAGTTGCGGTGTGATCGAATGACCGTATGAGGTGTGCTTTCATTGAAAGAGTAAGAGTTGTATGCGATTGGGAGATTGTGAACTTGATGTAGGTTTTGCCCCATATTTATAGATGGGAATTAGGGTTACTTGACTTGGGGCCCAAGTTAATTGCGTAGGCCCTAATTGGGCCAAACCCTACGTCATCAAGTCCCCCAAGTTCGGTATGATATTTTTGTCAAGTATCGTATCGAACTTCTCATTATGCTGCGGAAAATAAGTTCACAGGAGCCTGCGCAAACAACTGTGCGTAAACCCGCGAACAGATGCGCAAAGAACCGCATGCAGAGTGCGCAGGGAAACCGCGTGAACTACCATGCGTAAAACCGCATGAAAATTGCGTCTAAAGTCGTGGACAACTGTGCGCAAAGTGTGCGTAACCTGGACAAAAGCGCGTGGACAGTTGCGCAAGCGCGCGAACATCTGCGCTAAATATTCATGTACTTAAACCGCATATAACGAATTAAAAGCTCAATAAGAAAAGACAAACCTTCTCAAACCGAATGATAGACGGTAGAAACACGAGACATAATGCATCGTGCCCCACGGTGGGCGCCAAATGTTCATGCATATTTTTTCCAAGGGAAAACATACACACGGACATCAATGCGAAAGGGTTTTTTTAGGCGTCAACGTCGTTGATCTCCGGTCCGGTTACTGTGAATAACCCGTACCCGAGATGATGATCTCGGGAGGGTGACCAACGAATTGCCCGCCGGTCGATAGTCGGAACCTATCGACGGCAAAGGGAGAAAAACCCTACAAGACCCGTAGGAAAAAACCCTAGTGTTGCGATCGTGAAGACGATCGTGGAGAAGATCCGGCGATAACTGCCGTATGCGCTGCGGACTTGCGGTGGTGGAGGAGTTGCGGTGTGATCGAATGACCGTATGAGGTGTGCTTTCATTGAGAGAGTAAGAGTTGTATGCGATTGGGAGATTGTGAACTTGATGTAGGTTTTGCCCCATATTTATAGATGGGAATTAGGGTTACTTGACTTGGGGCCCAAGTTAATTGCGTAGACCCTAATTGGGCCAAACCCTACGTCATCAATAAGATACTATTTCTGACTTTTAGAAAGTGTGCCAAACTGCCAACTGTGAGAAAATAAACAGAGTGCCAAATGCCAAACTCTTGCCTGTCCAGGTTGACCATTGCCTTGCAATTTCCGCAACAGAATCTTTTTTACATATTCATGTCAATAAAACCCCTCATCCATTATACTTTGCCACAATGCAATCTTTTATGATGTGCCTTGCCTTTTGTCAATATTGACACAAAACAGTTGTGTATGTTTCAATTTTCATGAACAATGATCAATGATGTTCCTGACCATGAACTCATACTGCAAGTTGATTTCATTACTTGTGCTATCGTATTTGTATTTGTAACGTGGGAGTGCAATTTGCGAAACAAAGAAATTCAGGGTTGAAAATGAAAACTGCCAAATAATTTATATGTTTCGTCTTGCATTTAATCATTTTCAAAAGAATCTGCATGTCTGTGTTTTCCTGAAATAACAGTTTATTCGTTGGTATACCATATAATATATATCTTTTATTCAACTGTTTTCTTCAAGTTATGATTACACGCCATTTAAATGATGCTTAAAATGACAAATTGCAATCATTATTGTGGTTTATTAACTTAAAAAATAAACACTAATTATGATTAAAAATGTTTTTAATATTAAAGTGTGGGCTGGTCAAAGTTTAATTCTCATAACATGTAATAGAAGTAGTGTTTATGTTTATTATAAGCATAGACAACTCACCAACCAAACTTTGGCCAGGGGTGATGATATCTGTATTGCCTAGTCTAGCTGCTTTACAGCAAATTCCTTGTTACACCAATAACTATTATTTGTACATCCTAAAACTAAAGAATATGGGATTTATATGGTTTAATAGGAGAAACCTTCTCCATTTACCATTTTTATTTTGAAGCCTGATAAATATTGCATAAAAGGTTACAATTATTAATTAAATGATTAATGTTCAAGAAACAGAGCTTAGATTATTTTGGTGGACTTTGTGATATAATTCGAATTTTCAAACTCGAATGTACTTTGAACTTATTTCCTTTTGAACTCCAAAAGGGACCAATACTACATTAAGTCTTTTATTTTGTTAATGTGAACTTCAGCATATTTCGTATATTAATATGTTAATAATTAACCCTTGAATATCACATGAGATATACGAAGTACATCGAAATCAATAATGACGAAAGGTAGAATTTCATATGAAAGTTTTGTCAGACGAGTTACCATTATAAGTCTGAATAAACGATTTAGTGATACAAGTTTAGGATTATTATTATTATTAAATTATTAAAATGAAGTTAGAAGGAAAAAGGAGAAAGCAAGTAAAAGTGTAATGCTTTTAGAACAACCAACGGCTATTGGCCTTCTTTATGAAAAATAATCTTTAGTTTGAACAGAAAATTTATGAAAAACAAAATAAAGCAACAGTCTGTTAATGGTAGGGTTTGACAGCTCAATTCATTCATATTCATAATATAAATATATAAATCCAACAATATATATAACTATCATACTCTTTTTTCTTTTCCAACCACATTTGAATCTTTCAATTTCTTTCCTTAATTCTTTATTCCATACCATTCTTCTAGTCTTTAAGTTTGAACAAAGATATGGCAGCTGAAGAGGCCAAGAAAATTGAAGTAGAAACGGAATGCCCAACGGAGACCCCAGCCGTGGTCGTGAAGGAGGAAACGAAAGCCATCGTCCCAGTCGAACCACCATGTGAACCCGAAGAAAAACCTGCTGATGATACTAAAGCACTTGTCGTCGTCGAAAGTAAGCTAATTTGTTATCTCTTATATCCTTTATTTTGGTTTTTTAAAAACTTTTTGAAGTTGATAATGTTTCGTTAGAGTTATGGTATGCAAGATTTTATTGTGGACTAAACTTATTGTTAAAATGACAGATCCAACACAAGATTGCGATGAGAAACCTAAAGAGGGTTCTATCAACAGAGGTAATATAAGCAAAACTTGAATTATTACATTATTTGTAACTGTAGATGATTTTTCGTATATATATGCGATGATTAGAGAAGATTAAATTGGTTGTTTGGTTTAGATGATGTACTTGCTAAAGTAGCAACAGAGAAGAAAGAAGCACTTATTAAAGCATGGGAAGAAAGTGAGAAGTCTAAAGCTGAGAACAAGTAACAACACAACTTCTTTAATCTTTAATTTTATTTATCATGAAATAAAAATATATATATATATAATATTTTAGGGGTGCCCAAATTACTAGATTTGTGTATAAAAAACTGATGTTAAATGATTGACAGAGCTCAACAGAAGATAACTTCCATTCAAGCATGGGAAAACAGCAAGAAAGCCGAACTAGAGGCCGAGTTGAAGAAGCTTGAGGTAATGTCTTCTATTTGCTTGCACAATAGTTCAAGTTTGTTTGATCAATACATGATACTAGACGCTTTTATTTAAATAGATAAACAAAAATCAATAATGAAAGGGAACTAATTAGGCTTTGTTATTGATAAACAGGAGGATCTAGAGAAGAAGAAGGCCAAGTATGTAGAAAAGATGAAGAACAAAATTGTTTCAATTCACAAAAAAGCAGAAGAAAAGAGAGCGTTAACGGAAGCCAAATGCGGAGAAGAGATTCTAAAGGCAGAAGAAGTGGCTGCCAAGTGTCGAGCTACTGGCGAAACGCCAAAGAAACTTCTTGGATGGTTTTAGAACTAGTCATTCAAGTTACTCTTATCTTTTATCTTTTGATTCCATTTATTTCTTCTTGTGTGCTTAAATTCTTATCATGTATGATTGCTATTGTTATTGTTACGTTTCATTATTTTGTGTGCATATGTATATGTATATATGTATACTAGCATCATTTATTAGAAAGAAAAAAAAAGTTCGTACTGTAAGTGACAATGTTATTCAATGAACTTTTAGATATCTGTTATCGGATCCTGAGGTACAAGTAGGTACCAGTTCCAAAAGTATCATCGTGACTAACCTCGTCAAAACCAATATACGACTGTCTTGCAATATGTTCAAACTTCGAGGACCAATTGCGTTACTTTTTTACGGGTGAAAAATAGTAATATAAATAACGGATCCGAAGTCCAATCAGTTACAAATTAAATCATCGGAAATCTAGTACAAAAACAAACCGCACTAAACGGAAACAAACAGCCTAAACATTTGGACCTTTATAGTCAATGACAAATCTATGTATATACCGTGAGGTCACGGGACACTACTATTCTGAAAATTTTTAGTAGAAATAGCCTTTATATTGTATAGGACACCACTAAATTTAAATGGAGGACCCCATAAAATTTTCAAATTTATAGTTTTTCTTTTAAAGTGTAAAATGACACTACTAAATTAAACTACTCGAAACCGATATATTTGTAGAATTTGTAGTATTTTAAGGGAAACTATCATTAAAATAACATTTAAATATAATTGGTAGTCGAAAAAAATTTCGAAAACCTATTGACTTATAATTCTAGAATCGCCAATATTTATAGATTATACCGAGTATTCTTTAAGCTCAAAAAATACTCTCATCCTTTATAGTTAAAGCCCAATACACCTTACTTTCTTTCGTTAGCCCAATGCATAAGGCCCGTTTCATGAAATATGCAAATTAGGGTTTCATAAACAAACAAAAACCACCCATTTTCTTCGTTTCTGTGCGTCGCCCTAATCAGAAGAAGCTTAGCTGAAGGTTTGTATCCCTCTAATTCTACAATCGATTTTTGAATATCTATATCATGGAAGAAAAGTATATACAGATACACACACGTTGTATTGTTATGTATAATTGTAATTTAATGGTTTATAATTAATAATTAATGTGATTTTTTTTGGGTGAAAACAGAGAAAGAGATGGCGAAATCGAAGAATCACACAGCGCATAATCAGTCACATAAGGCTCACAGGAACGGTATCAAGAAGCCTAGGAAGCACAGACACACTTCCACCAAAGGAGTAAGTTTTTTTTTTTTTTTTTTTTTTTTCTTACTTATATAATGAAATTATTAAGGTTAAATACTGATTTTTTAGCGAAGGTTATCGAATTTACTTATTATCTGTATGAATCAATGTGAAATGCTATTTGCTCTTATTTATGTTATTAATTCACTCGCTTTATATTTGTTAGCTAACTACTTTCAGAAAAGCACATGTCTGTTTTTGATATTAGACCTACATTTCAGATCAAACTATGAAATTATATGAAGTATACTTATTAAAACAACTTGTTGAATACTGTGAATGTGAATATGAGTTGTGGCACAAAAGTTTAATATAATGTCGTGGTTATGTTATACGGGTAAGGGTGTAATCGAGTCTTAGCTCATCTTGATTAAGTAACTCGAAGCTCTCAAACTTGACTCAAACTCAATCAAGTATTTCTTTTGAAGTTTCAGTTGACCAATTAATCGTTACTTTGGAGGTCTAAATATCAAGTATTTCTTTTGAACTTGCGGGCATAGCCCAACGGTTCACCCCATGTTCTTGAGTCATGGGATAGGGAGAGGTCATGGGTTCGATCCTTAGGGATGCCTCTGATTTCTTCAAACCAATTGAACACTAATAGTGGTGATATATATTGACCTTAAAAGGAGGTTTTACCTGCCCGCTCGATGGGATAAAAGCTCGACCACATGCTTTGCCGTATGGATTGTGGTTCGATGTCCCCTGGCTAGCGGTTCGGGTTTCCGCCCGAACGTGTACGTGGGTGACAAATGAAAGTATTCGATGTCAAAATTGTCGTTCAAAAAAAATATATATATTCAACGACTCGATACTGTCAAGCTTAACTTGACTCAAAGTATTTTCTAAAATATGGTAATTATGTTATTGTACGGTAAATGAAGGGTAAAATTATAATATAATGCACGATTAGGCTCACGAACTTCCCGACCCGAGTTTTTAATGCTCAACTCGAGTTGCTCAAACTGGACATGAAAGTCTACTTGAGCTGCTCAAGCTGGACTTGACTTGTACCGAGTCAATTTGAATATTTTTTGAGCCGATCTGTGTAGCTCATGTGTCTCATTTACATTTCTAATATGGCTACAAAATGACGGGTCTTTTCTATTCAAGTGTAAATGTTTAACTAAAATACTCTAGCTGTGTAACTTTATCAAGTTACGTTCTTTTTCCATTCTTGAGGTTTGTAGTTATGTGTGTTTGATCTTTTTATTGAAAATGTGTTTCAATTTTTTTTTTTTTTTGTAATTCGGTATTGTTTGTAATGTAGATGGACCCCAAGTTTTTGAGAAACCAGAGGTATGCAAGGAAGCACAATAAGCAGGGTGGTGAATCTGCTGTTGAAGAATAGAGGGCTATTGTGTGGTGTTTTATTTTATCATCTTTTTATTCTGCAAAATTGAATTCATTAAGAACTCATGCGGTTGGCATCATGTGACTTCTAAATCTAGTTTAGATTCTATATGATGATCATTCTGTGTTTTTGACAATGCTATAATATTTCTTCAGTTTCAAATCATTCCTTAAACTTTTGAAGATTATTACTTTATTTGTCTTCCGAAGTTAATTTTGTGCTAATTACTGTGTCATTCATGTATGTGTCAGGGGCTTATCAGTTAAAAAAACAAGAACTAGAGAAACTTAGTTGTAAATCACTACTGCATTTTTATACCAACTGTCCTAAATGTTGATCAATGAAAGATAGATTTATATAAAGGTTCTAAAATACAGCCAATAATACAATTACAACTGTCTTTTTTTTCATGGAGTCCTAAATATTGATCAATGAATGGTAGATTCGTATAAAGGTTCTAAAATACAGCCAATAATATGGTACAAGATCGTTCATAAATTTGAGATTACGCAGCAGTTGTTATAGTGCACTTATCATTTGATCGGATTATAGTCTTGTCTTCCAACTTTCGAATCATTTTTTCAATTTCAGTTTGCTAAGGAGTATATAACTTTCTGAACATTTTTTAATCATTTTTGCATAGAATTTCAGGTAGCTTGACTAGAACTCTTAATGTTTGTAAAAAAAATAAAAAATAAAATAAACTCACTGAACTCTTCCGTATATGCCTATGACATACCTCCACTGATCATTCCCTATGTGACGGGCCCTAAAATTTAAGGGTGTCATTCGCACTGAAGTGCATCAGTTAGAATTCTGAACGTTACATCCGCTTAAGAAGGTAAAATGCCTAGACGGTTTAAGATCACTCACGTCCATGCAGTGGCGATTTCATAATCAAAATCTAAAAGGATCCTGAATTTTTTTTTTTTTTTTTCTACTACTAATTATATTTGAATGCTACTAAGTGATTGTTTACTTAGAAAAAAAAAAAAACTATAGATTTAAAAATTATATGATGTCATGTAGTTAAAAATAATAGTGTCCTATAGTGTTGGTTTATTTTGGCTAGTAGAAGATATGTTTATCCCACATTGGTGGGAGGAAGATGTGAGGGGTGAGTGACTTGGTTATATAAGAGGGGCTAAGTCTTCATTCTAAATCGCACCAATCAATACACTTTAAGTATTTGGTTATTTCTTTCTTTCTTACCCTTGTTTGAGAGTTGTATTAGTTAAATATTTTTGGAGAGTGTAGTTGGCTTAAGAGAGTCGTCTATATCATTGTAACAATTTGTGATATAGTGTATTTCTCTCTTTGGGAGCCGGTGGTTTTTCTCCTGTTTTGGAGTTTCCACGTTAAATCTTGTGTTGTGTATTGTTTTTATTTCTTTACTATTATTGTTGGGCTGGGTGGTGGAAATTAGTGAGACCGTAATTTCCCAACAACTGGTATCAGAGCGTCAGGTTTGACGAGGGTCTCGGTTATAGGAGTCGGAGTATGCTCTGTGGTTGCCACGGGAGTGGATCGTCCACATCAGAAACGAGTTCTATCGATCGTATAGGGTATCTGGTTAGACAATAATTTTTCTGATTCGTAGTAATAGTTGGATTTGTTAGTGGCGAGTTGTGGATTTTCGATTTAAAGGGTCCTGACTACCTGCTACATCTTTTGGCTATTCGAAACGTGAGCAAAATCAGAGAAAGTGTTGTTTATAGGATACGGATACAATGTCGAAGTTCAGTCCAATGAGGTTTGATGTAGAGAAATTTGATGGGAGGATCAATTTTGGCTTATGGCAGGTTCAAGTCAAGGATGTGTTGATTCAGTCCGGTTTACACAAGGCTTTGAAGGGTAAACCCACCCTTGTTCCTGGCAGTGATTCTAGCAGTAAGTTTGATGAAGAAGAATGAGATGATATGGATTTGAGGGCAGCAAGTGCGATTCGTTTGTGTCTTGCAAAGAACGTGCTTGCAAATGTGCACGGGTTATCAACGGCAAAGGAGCTTTGGGTTAAACTAGAGCAGTTGTACCAGGGCAAGGGCATCTCAAATCGGTTGTGTCTTAAAGAACAATTTCATACTCTGCGTATGGATGGGGGTTCAAAGATTTCAGATCATCTAAGTATTCTTAACGGTATTGTTTCGGAACTGGAGGCTATTGGAGTTATAACGGATGATGAAGATAAAGCTTTGAGGTTGATATTATCTTTATCATCGTCCTATGAGCACATGAAACCTATTCTAATGTACGGGAAAGAAACGTTGAAGTTTGAAGATGTTACTAGCAAGCTCCTATCCGAGGAGAAAAGATTGGAAGGTAACGGAGTCTCGTCATCAGAAGCTACGGTACTGTTGTGTTCGGATAGGCAGAAGAGAAACTCTAGAAAGAATCTGACATGCTGGAAGTGCGGGAAGACTGGACATGTAAGGGTTAATTGTCCCGGTGGAGCTAATCCGGCAAATGGCTCCAAAGACGCTAACATTGTCTCCGTTGTTACGGAGAGTGAAGAATTCCTCTGAAGTCACGTCATCCTCATGGTGTGTCCGCGCCACCGTGGAAAGGGATGTTCGTTAGCGGTTCCACAATTACACATGGGCATTGGTTTGGCGTTGATGCAGGCTGTGTGGTGGAAACTGATGTTGTAGCTGATGGGACTTTCGGGAAAGCCAAACAGGGAAGTTGCACCATAAAGTTTCAGCTGGTTGTTCAACAACATGTGCCGAGGTGAAATGCTTGGAATGTGATATTCTAAGTGATATACTCTTAATGGTGGAGTATGATAATTCTTGTTAAGAGTTATGATTGTCTGTGATGACAATGATTGTCGGTTTAGACAATGTTCGATGAAGATGCAAGTTTTGTCTCTTGGGAGATAATGTCAACGGTATGAAGATGAGGATCTTGAAGTTGTAGTCGAGGAAGCGTCTACATCGGTTATCCTTGCAATGTGGAAGCATGGTTATCTTCTTCTATCCAAAAGGTGGAGATTTGTTGGTTTATTTTGGCTAGTAGAAGATATGTTTATCCCACATTGGTGGGAGGAAGATGTGAGGGGTGAGTGACTTGGTTATATAAGAGGGGCTAAGTCTTCATTCCAAATCGCACCAATCAATACACTTTAAGTATTTGATTATTTCTTTCTTTCTTACCCTTATTTGAGAGTTGTATTAGTTAAATATTTTTGGAGAGTGTAGTTGGCTTAAGAGAGTCGTCTATATCATTGTAACAATTTGTGATATAGTGTATTTCTCTCTTTGGGGGCCGGTGGTTTTTCTCCTGTTTTGGAGTTTCCACGTTAAATCTTGTGTTGTGTATTGTTTTTATTTCTTTACTATTATTGTTGGGCTGGGTGGTGGGAATTAGTGAGACCGTAATTTCCCAACATATAGGTTGTATATATTGACCCTATAGGAAGGTTTTAACGGATTCGTTCACTGACCTCTACTCGGAACACTGCCCGAATGGATGTGTACCCGGATACCGTCGATCGGGTTCGGGTTTCTGCCCGAACGTGTGTATTACGTGCAAATGAGGAGGGTCGTTAAATCTACTGATGCCAAAAAATCGTCGTTCAAAAAAAAAAAAAATAGTGTCCTATAAAATTTTCTAGACTATAGTGGTTGTTTAACTACAAAACTATAAATTCTAAAAATATACGTCTGTCTTATAATTAAATTTAGTGGTGTTTCATACAACTTGAAGAGTACTTTATAATAAAAAATTTCAAACTAGTGGTGTCCCGTGAGTCCATGGGCATATATATAGATTCGCCACTGCATCCATGACATACTTCGTCATTGGGATTGGGATTGAGTGTCGTTGAGGTCACATCAGCGACACATCATTATTTTCTCTCCACTTCATCCCCAAAATATGAACACTGATAATTCCTTGCCAACACATAAACCACCTAATTAACTAAATTTATCAATTTAAAGTGTTCCAGCCAAAAGTACAACACAATAAACCATAAATATTCGCCCTTGATTACGTTATCTGAAAAGAAAAAAAAAAAAAAAAAAAAAAAAAAAAAAAAAAATTGAGGAACAGAAACGTGAGGGCGAGTGAGGGCAGACCAAAGCATCTTTGCTAATGTTCGTGCCCTCTAGGGCTAAAGACCAAAGCATCTTTGCTAATGTCCGTGCCAAAGCATCTTTGCTAATGTTCGTGCCCTCTAGGGCTAAAGACCAAAGCATCTTTGCTAATGTCCGTGCCGGATAAGAGCTACAAGGATTATCACCTTAAAAATATTTTGTAAATAAAGGGGAAAAGAAAAAAAAATACTCTGAACCTAATGCAGATTACATATGCAACTAAAGAATTGGATTAACTACATGTTTAATGTTATTCTCCAGTTTTCCCATATATATACTCTACATCTTAAGCACCTGATTATACACAACTTATACCCTGTAGATATTCTAAATATTTGACATTTCAACTTGATCCCACTGCAACAAAAGCAGCTTAATACCAGAGGCAATTCGGCTTTGACAACCAATTAAACAATGTTTACATGACCACATACAGATCAAGGGTGTGAGTTATATAAACGACAACAACATGTTACCACAAAACTAACATCTTTTAGAAAAGATATGATGACACAAGTTTCATTCATTGATAGTATAGTTGAAATAGCAAAATAACAACCATAACATCATATAGAATTTAAACTAGATTCAAAAGAACATCATATAGAATTCAAGCTTGATTCAAAAGTCAAATGATCCAACATGATAGTTGTAATTGATTTCATAAACTCAAATAAAAGATGACAACCAAACACTATAACATTCATCTATTCTTCAACAGCAGATTCACCACCTTGCTTGTTGTGCTTCCTAGCATACCTCTGGTTCCTCAAGAACTTGGGGTCCATCTACATTTAAAAATAGTAAGTTTAATACAAAGAACTTCAAACACACATTTCATTCACCTTCAACAATGGGAGAAATATAAAGCTTGACGAATTTAAGCAACAATATATAAATTAAATTGACGTTTGGAGAGGTGTATATTTATTACATGCATAACTTAAACTTTACATATAAAAGATCCCTCATTTTGTATCCTTATTGTATTACAAGAACACAATATGCAATTAGCAACAGATAACTTAGTTTTTAAGAATTTAATTCCATTTTAAACAAAAGTACTAAGTAGTCATTTTTTTTGGTGAATAACAGATATTAAATATAACAGATCCAAAGATCTAACTTGAGTTAAAAATAACAGATATTAGCAATCTGTTTGAGTAGATCCAACCAACATCCAACAACTACCATCCTTCTCAATCCATTGCAACAATGAAAACCACAAATCACTCAAACAATTAAAATACCAAACACAGCGTCTAAAAACATCTTGGCGCAAATGAAGGACCAAAAAATTAAACAACCTTAAGACTATTGACAGCAA
Source organism: Rutidosis leptorrhynchoides (assembly GCF_046630445.1). NCBI lineage: Eukaryota > Viridiplantae > Streptophyta > Magnoliopsida > Asterales > Asteraceae > Rutidosis > Rutidosis leptorrhynchoides. The sequence continues at coordinate 5,909,871 of NC_092340.1, forward strand.
AGAGTTGCTGCTATCTAACGAACGCTTTGAGTTATTATCTTAGTATTATATTGAACTTTACAAAAACTTTAATTAGTGTGAATAAGCTAATAATGTAAACAATTTCCTTGTGTGTATCAAAACTAATAGCATGAAAGAGCTCTAAAATAGCTAATTAACAGGCAGCAACCTTATATTAGAGCAAAATACCATTTACCACAAAAAAATATATAAACCTTATAACAAACAATCAGAAACAAAACCGTAACAATTTCATATAAAGGACGAAAAAAATCATACTCCTTTGGTGGAAGTGTGTCTGTGCTTCCTAGGTTTCTTGATACCATTCCTGTGAGCCTTGTGTGACTGATTATGCGCTGTGTGATTCTTCGATTTCGCCATCTCTTCCTCTATTTTTACCACACAAAAAAATTTATATAAATAAACAGACTATCAATCAATTATAATATATCAAACCGTACAACGTTAATATACACGTCTACATATTTAATATTTTAATATATAGATATAGATCTGTAAGAAATAAGTCAGATACACACCTTTTGTTTTGCTGCTGCTGCTGCTATTAGGGTTTGAAAAGATACACAGAAACGAATGAAATGGGATGATCTTTGTTTGTTTTAAAAACCCCTAGTTGGCATTTTTCTTAGCGGGCCTTATGGATTGGGCTCAGCATATTAGTTTTATAGAGCCTTGAATGAGTAGTTGGATATATATGGGCTAAGACCTATGTCTACGGAGCTAAAAGATAAGGGATTATCACCAAAAAGCCTATTTTTTTAAACTTGTTTGCGTGAGAGCCCATAAAAAAAAAGTTTGACAATTTGCCCTTGCAAGGAGCAAGATGCCTCTTGCTCCCTTGCGCCTTGCATCCTTGCGACCTTAGTCACACTTGAGAGCAAGGAGCAAGGTGCCTCTTGCTCCCTTGCTCCCAGGTGGAATCAAGGACTCCCAGGTGAAAGCAAGGACGCAAGGTGTCTCTTGCTCCCTTGCTCCCAGGTGAAAGCAAGGACGCAATGTGCATCTTACTCCCTTGCTTCCACCTAGGAGCAAGGGAGCAAGAGGCACCTTGCTCCCAGGTGGAAGCAAGGGAGCAAGAGGCACCTTGCGTCCTTGCTTCTACCTGGAAGCAAGAGAGCAAGAGGCACCTTGCTCCTTGCTCTCAAGTGTGACTAAGGTCGCAAGGACGCAAGGCGCAAGGGAGCAAGAGACATCTTGCGAGGGCAAATTGTCAAACTTTTTTTTATGGGCTCTCACGCAAACAAGTTCAAAAAATGGGTTTTTTGATGATAATCCCAAAAGATAAATATAAATATAAATATAATAAATATAAATATAAATATAAATACAAACATATATAAAAATTTAAATTTAAATTTAAATATAAATATAAAGTATTAATATAAGTGTATAAATTTAAATTTAAATTAAAATTATAAATTATAAATTTAAATTAAAATTAAAATTAAAAATTAAGTATACAATCTATATACTTCATCCGTCTCAATTTAAAATACAACTTCTTGTGTTATATAATATCTGTAGAATTTATATGAATAAATTAAGTTTTATATGTATTTTCATTTGATATAATTTTTATGTTTATTAAGTATTATATAATATAAAAAGAACTTATTTACAGTTAAAGTTATAAAAAAAATTAACTCTAGTGGTGTCTTATACAATTTAAACGGTATTTTCTACTAAAAATTTTCAAACTAGTGGTACCCGTGACACCACCGATACATAGCTAGATTCGCCACTAATGATAATGATTCTACTTCCCAAATACTCAATTTAATAGTTATGAGTTATATTTTATAACTTTAACTATAAATAAGTTCTTTTTCTTTTATATAATACTTAATAAAAATAAAAATTATATCAAATGAAAATACATATAAAACTTAATTTATTTATATAAATTCTACAAATATTATATAAGACAAAAAGTTATATTTAGTAGAAAACACCGTTTAAATTGTATAGGGCACCACTAGATTTAATTGAATAACCCCATATGTATTTCAATTCTATGGTATTACTTTTATATTGTATACAACAACACTAAATTTAACTCCTTAGACTTCATATGTTTCGAATTTGTAGCTTTTTTGAAGGTTAACTATCACTAAAATAACATTCAAATATAACTAATAATGTAAAAAAAAAATTGGGACTAAATTGATTTATAATTCTAGAATCACCACTATCACCATCATACATCATCGTAATTCATAATTGATGTAAAAACTACCGATTTTGCTAAATATAATTCTGGAATCTTCACTAAGTTTTCCTTCTGTAATTTGATTCCATTATTAAATAGTACTACATTAATAAATTAATAAAGCAAGAATCATCATTCATTTGATATTAAGAAACTTAAGGTGTAACCGACACCTAAACTCCATACTATTTAATTGGTAAAAATTCTTTTGTTATATTGTAAACTTTGTATTTGTATTTGTATGTATGCGTTAGTGTTACATCTCTAATATACATTTTACTCAATTGCATGATTGCATCCCGTTGTTCACATTAGGTCTCGAAGTCATGTGTAAATTGTATTGCCATAAACAAGACGTTATTATTTAAATATGAGTAAGAACATATATGAACAGGATGCAATCGAGTAAAACTTATTAAATTAGATGTTGTAAAACGAATGGATGAAACCGAGTAAAACAAGGATGAGATCGAGTAAAATCAGGATATAATCAAGTTAAACGGAAGGATACAATCGTGTGAAACGCACAGATGCAACCGAGTAAAATCAGAATGAAAACGAATAAAGCGGACGAATGCAAACAAATAAAACAGACGGATGGAATCGTGTAATACTGATGGATGTAATCGTGAAAAATGGATGGATGCAACCGAGTAAAACACGACGCATTCATATAATACGTGACGCGTGTATATTGTATAAAAATATGGATGCAACATAACATACTGTTATAAACTCTAAAGCTTAACTAAGGATGTTACTCATTCACTTGATTTACACTGGTACTCTAAAACGTAAAGATAACAGATTTTTTTTTTTACCGATTTAATAGTATGTGTCGGTTACATTACAATTTCTTAATATATAATGGATGAAGATTCTTCGTAAATTAATTGCTTTATTAATGATAGTATAGTACTATTTAATAATGGAATTAAATTATAAAAGGAAAGCTTAAGTGTTACCGGGATACATTTAGCAAAATTCAAAACGAAATACTCCGTAATTGGTTATTTGATTATTGAATGGAGTATCTTGTTATGTTGAATACTATTATTTATTCTTTTTTTTAAAGAAAAATCTATTATTCTATTATATTTTTTTAGGAGTCCTATTTCTTTCCCAAGTTATCTTTGTTTCATTATAAAATAATATAGCCTTGTAGGCCATTCGATGACCCCTCTCTTTTAATTAATAGTCCGTAATAGGTTTGTCTCTACATCATTCTCGTCTGCATTAACAGGTGAGTTGGTGAGGCGATAAACTCAAGAATGGAAGAGGAGGATACCAATAAGTGGGAGGATCCAAATAATAACGACATCCTGGTGAATGTATTTAACAAGTTTGACATATTTGAGTTGACTTCTGGTTTGGGTCATATCTGTCCCTCATGGCGTAATGCTGTTTGTGATCCATATTTATGGAGAACACTTGATTTATCATTGTTTAAATCCAACTACACATATATCAATAACAAACCTCATGTGTACGTGGCTAAATCATCTGATAAACAACTCACAAAACTTCTCAAGATTTCTCTGAATCTCAGCCGTCAATGCGTTACAACTTTGATTTTCCATTACTATTCGTATGTCAATGATGCTCAGTTAACATACATTGCTGAAAGGTATATATATATATATATATATATATATATATATATATATATATATATATATATATATATATATATATATATATATATATCCTTCTCTCTTTTCCCTTATCCTATTAATTAATTAAGCTATACTTTTGTACATGTCGGATATATACATAAGTAAAGTAACTTAAGTGATCGAATAAACTAATTCATAAGTAAATGGGTCAAAGTTGCCACCTTTATTAGAATGGGTCAACGTTACCACCTTAATTATTAGGGGAGAATAAAAGCTCACTAGGTATATATCATTAATTGTGAATGCAGGAGCCCAAATCTGAAACGCTTGGTGTTACCTTCATGGGACCGAATAACTGTAACGGGGATACGCAACTCTATTACGATGTGGAAGGATCTTGAATCTCTTGCTATTGCAACCGTACCAAATCCAACATATCTCATGAAACAAATCTCCATAAACTGCAAGAAATTTTCTCAACTTAAAATTATTGGCCCGTGTGACATCGCATTCGTGAAGACGCTCATACGCTGTGTTCCTAACCTCAAAGTTTTAAGCCTTCGTTGTTCGAGACTACACATGGATGCATTGCTACTTATTCTAAATCGCTTAGATAATCTACAGGTGCTAAACATAGCTCATTGCTATATTGTAGAAGGTCCTACAGCTCCTAGTACTAGTAGCTTAAAAGTGGTCGAAAAGCTTGATGATGAGATTATGGAGAAGGGTTCTCGTTTGCGTAACTTCATCACATGCAGGGATGATATGTGCACTGAGTGTCAGAGAACAAAGGCCGATAAAGGAATTATGAGGTGGTGCAGGATTGAACAAGGTTTGTGGAAGGAGGATGAGGTAAAGTCTCTTGCAGTTTGAAAATTTTAAATCAAGAATATGGAAGTACAGTTAGGAAAGATTTTAAATTGTATGTACTATGTGGAAGAAAGAGAGAATAAAGGGCGTGTTTAGGTTGAAAGCCAAGTTTCCAACAAAGAAGGATGTATAACGTAGTATATTTGATGTTCATAGCAAACCTGCATACTAGCTATTTGCCGCTCTTGACAGTTTGTTTAGTTTCCTTTATCTTTGTTAACTTGTTTAATATCTTTGTTACTTTGGGCCAATTATTGTTTTATTGACATTTGTTTAGTCTCTTTCTTCTTTTTTGACTTGTTAAATATCCTTGTTACTTTGAGCCGATTCCGTTTAAGCGGACTCAAAAAATGTACGAGTCGAGTGCTCATCACACCCCGAGAAGCTATGTATGATTGGACTATAAGAGTGCTCACAATCAAGACATACTTCCTCCCCTGGACTAGCTGCCACATCAGCGCCACATCACTACTTCTTTCCTAGGACTAACCCTGGACTAAACACTACCTGCAATGACGTACTCCCTCATATAAATTGGGACCCATTTAAATTATTTAACTAAAGAGTTTACAAACTTTAATGCTAATGGTACAAGTAATATATACATTTACATCCGTCCACAAATATTTCAAAGAATCACGAGAAGGAGGGCTAAGGGACCTGGACTAGCCCCTGAACTAGTTGCTGCCAAGGGCTAGTCTGGGCAGGACTCAAGACCCAACCATTGGGAGCACTCTAACAATCAAGTATTGCAATTTCATTCTCTATCTGATGTTGATATCTACCTAAGCAACATAAACATTTTTGTTACGGGAATCAATAATGCAATTGTGATACTAGTGGTACTAATTTAGCAGGTTTGCATATACGACCTTACATTTGTTAGAGTGGAAATTAGGTCTCATGAAAAATAGACCATTATCGTTGTGCATCCAGCTCCACGAGTCGACACCATTATTGGAAACCTACATTGTTAGTAAGACTTTGACCATACTTTTCAATTCTCCTTCTACTCTCCCAATCAGTCCGCGTACCCGACTCCATGGCTCACGACATGTTTACTAAGTCAATCCTTGTTCCTTTGATCAAGTTCTTCACATCTTCAACAATATCACCTAGAATCAAACAAAGCTGCCACTATGAGGTGAGTCAGTGTACCAGCGTGAAAGCAGAAAAGTTCATAGGTGGTAGATTTCAAGGGGTTGTCATCTGGGATTTTCTGAATGATGAAAAGAAAAATTAAAAATAGACGGATTTATGTACGAGTGATCGTTGGGATGGGTTTGACAGGATTGGACAGGTTTAAAGTGATCGGTGAGGCGGTGTTATCTCATGAAAAAATCATGTATTGAAGTCCAGTATACTTTAATTAATTTTAGAGTGTAAGAAGATGATGGTGAAATAAACCGTGATTTCCCAAGTTATTAATTGAAGATCGGGTTGAAGCTTAGTAGTTTTGATGTCTAAAGACTTTCTTCCCTGCGGTATGGAAGAGCGGCCTTTCCCGGATGGTTTGTCTGACGATATCAAAAATCGTAGCGGAGAGGAGATCGGGAGTTGTCATGGGTGTTTAAATAACATTGATATTTGAGGCTAGTTCCGAAAAGTAATGTTGAAGACCTTGTATTGAATGTCTAATCTTCCAGCGATGTTGCGTTTGCGCGTCCCATATTTGATTGGTGGTATTTGGGTGGTTCAACGTATAATTGGAATGGAGATCGATGTTCGAGGTTTGTTCTACATCTTTAAGTGGTAGATTGTTGAGTAGTGAAGAGTTTGCTCAAAGTCTTATAGTGGGATATTGTTGAAGGTGTGAAAAATTTGATTAAAGGAACAAGACCTGACTTGGTGAAAAAGTTGTGAGTTTTTGTTGCCTTTTTGTATTCTTCCAAGATTGTGAAGCATGGAGTAAGTAATCGATATTTTTGGACTTCGTATGAGTTTACCGGTCCCGGGCTCTCCTGGTTTGTTTCGATTTCTTCAATAACAACCAGTCCCGATTTGTAAACTAGGATCTCGTTTCTGTGGTTTATCTGCCTTGATCTCGAGATCGTAACTGTGTTTCTTGGTCATTTACGGTTATTCCTCAATTTTCTCCGTTTTAAGGCCTTTTTGGCCGATTCTTCTTGCATCACCTCTGTCATCAATAAATCTACGTAATGGGTAAACAAAAACATAAGTTAGACTCAAATATAAATTAATCGGATAAAATGAGGGTGATTTCGGGGTCGAAAACATGACTTTTTAGCCGGTATCAAGTATCCTACACTTGAGCGTTGCTTGTCCTAAAAAAATTGGTTTGAGAGTTGAAACGTTCTATTGGATTCTTTTAAGTTGGTTGGCGTTTGGATTAAAAGTTGGGTTTCTATTAAGTCGATGTTGGGAGAGGTTCGACTTGCGTCTTGGCCGAATTTTTGGAGCTACGATTTTGACATGGCCTCGGAGTTTTCGGTGAAGGACATGAGAGCCTTTTTAGATAACAATTTTCTTTTGTCTTTGAAGATTAGTTTTTCATGGTCCAACGTCTTCCCCACAAAGTGAATATTTTCTTGTGGAGATTGGTTATGGATAGGCTTCCTACATAGTTCAACTTATCCACGAGAGGAATCAAGGTTACTTCTACTAGGTGCCAGACGTGTTAATATGCATCATAGACGACTGAGCATTATGTTGTTTTCGTGCAAATTGGCTGTTTAGCTTTGGTCTAGAATTCATATTTGGGTAGACTACAATCTATTGGTTTTTCACTCTTGGATCGATTGGTACATGTGGTCTGAGGATCGGGTTGCTCCTAGGTCGAAGAAGTTCAAACTGATGGCTATTGTTGCGGCCTTGTTGAAGCATTTAACGGTTCAGAAACAATTTAATTTTCGGTAGTGCTCCAACGAAGAGAAGTTGTATGTTTGATAATATTTGTGACTTTTTTTTTCATAAGGTTAAAGTTAAAGGTAAATTCTCCATTAATAGGAACGATTGTCAAATGATGCCATTGTAAGTTGGTTTTTTAGCCCGTTTCTAGCTTCTTGCTAACGGGTCTTAATACAAGTTGTTCTTAAAAATGGTTGACGTTTGATACATAGTACTATAGACGAAATTCGTGACATAATATTTCCGAACAGTGGATGAGACTGTTTTCCCGTGAGTTTTCTGAATATTTATCAAAAAATGAGCATCATGGACAATCTTTTAATCCTCCATTGAGATGTACATGACTACGCTTCTGTCACCCGAGTCACTCAGTTCACTTAAAGTGTATTGGGCTTTCTAAATATATTTCTTTACTCTCATGCAGTGGCGAGTGTATGTATAATACTACGGGGTCATGTGACACTACTAGGGTTTCGAAATTTTTCAAAAAAAATATTTTTTTGGTATTGGATACCGCTAAATATAATAATGGGACCCCATATATTTTTAGATTTTAAATATTGATAGTTTGGACTACTAAAATATTTGAAATTAGTCCACTTATAATTTTATGGTATGGGCCATTCAAATATTGAAACAAAAAAATAACAAAAATAAACTTAGCCTTATCATATTTTCAATTGATTGTATTAATTGAGTTAACAACAAACGTCGATTTATTGACGACTTAACTACCGCTTAGAGCCTAAATTAAATTTTAGGCAAGTTTTAAAATCCACAGAAATTTTATTCTAACATTTTCATGACTTTTACTACTCTTGGGGTGTTTCACTCTGGGTAGAAAAATAACTTGTCTTTATAGGATAAGTGAAAGATTGTCTACATTTTACCTCCCTCATACCCTACTTTTGTGGGATTGAGTTTTATTTTTATTGTTGTTATTATCCAATTTCCTATTTCTTTGGTACTTATGTAATTAATAAAATTGGTTTTTCGCATAGTAAATTTTTGGTACTGATGTATTGATAATATTGTCTTTTGGTTATGAAGTTGACAATTATTATTAACATGTTAAGATACCTCAATTTATGAATGATTGTTTACTTGCATATATTGAGAAATATGCATGTGTTAGATGGTATTAACAATGATGCAATTATTGATGTATTTTATCGTTTAAAATCTCGTTGACAAAAGTAAAAACTTACTTTTAGTATTTAGTGGATTGAATATATGATATTTTTGTATAGGGGTTAATATTTGTGTAAATATCAATTCCATTTTTGTACAAATGATATCCTTTTGTATGATGACCGTTGTAATATCAATAGTAAAAAATATGAACAACCTTATATATTGTAAATATTATCAAATTTTATGTTTGTATTTTGGGTGTAACCCGATTTAACCCGGCCCGCTTTAACCCGACCCCATTTGACCCGAGACATTCAATATTTGTGCAAGTAAGTCATCGAATAATTTTTTAGGACCCCATTGGATTTTGATCCTAGAATCGCCACTGCTCTCATGTGTATGTATACAAAATATTTCTTAGCTTATTTTTGATTTTTAATTTAACTCAAGGTAAATTTTTATAGACCAACAATGTTAGAGTTAATGACGAGACTATGTGGATGACCCATTAACTTTTCATCGTATAACACATATTCAGAGGAAACCTTTTCAACTCATTTTCGTGTCCCGTATTTTGAAGGAAGTAAAATCACTGGGAGTATAACACTGTTCACCTTCAATCGGGTTTACTGTAACTACTTATAATGTTATATTGGTCACTTCAAAGAAGATTCATGGTTTGGGGCTTTAGTGGTTTTTAATTATTAGTTGTGTTTGTTTTTAATATTGTTTTAGTTCTTTTTAAGTTTTGTGTTTTGACATAGTGATTGTTGGACGATTCAACCAGATTGTGAAATCTGCATCAGTTATCACATTATCCTTCATTGTTTTAATTTTAATTTAACTTATTTTTGAAAAAAAAGAAGAAATATTTGGTAGTAAGATGAGGCCCATGTATTGGTGTGGGTCGGACCTATCAACGGCCTGTTTCCGGTTCACAAAAGAAAGTAAGAAACCCTAAAACCGATCCCTGAGCAGCAGCTTAACTTGTATATAAATTCCTAAATTCTTAAAACCCTGTATTTTCATCGAGGTCATCTATCTAGTCTTCACTTTTTTTTTTTTTACCAGTTTTTCCCATAATCTAAAACAGAATCGGTCGGTTAACAATAAAGCCAAAGAAAGCTAAGCGGAGGAACAAGGTTAATCCCTAATCAAACTTAATTCTTCTGCTACTATCTTATACCGATATTAATTGTTAATTGGTTTTGGTAAATTAATATTTCGTTTTAAATGTTAAGTATTTATGTTGTTTTAACAAATTAGGGCTCAAAAAAAAAGAAGGGTAAAGTTCATCATCATCATCATCAAGTGCAATACCATCAATTCCAGCAAAAGTATGGCAACCAGGTGTTGATGCTTTAGAAGAAGGTGAAGAATTGCAGTGTGATCCTTCTGCTTATAATTCACTTCACGCCTTCCACATTGGCTGGCCTTGTTTAAGGTTTGATTATTCGGTTTATTACTTTATGCCGCTAATGATTTATAAATTTTTTAATAGTATAAAGTTGCTTGCTTTATCATAAACTGAATTAAATGATTCTAAATAAGTTATCAATCATGTAGTATAATTTAAGTCTCACCATTAGTTGCAAGTACAGTCACAAATTTTGCAAGTTTTATTTAGAAATTTGGCGAGGTTATTTGGTACACATGTGCGTCTCTCTTAAAGAAGTATTATCATTTCAGATTGTAACTATGAACACATTTGTGTTTGGACTGATGTCACGATTATTGTTATGTATGGTCTGCTTTAGTTATCCAACTGGGCTTGCCAATGTTAAAGTCTTTATTGATTTGAATTACCTTTTTTCTTTTCTTCTCGGAACAAGGTCTATGTTTTTTAAGTAATATAGACATAATTCTGCAACAGTTTTAGTTAATTGCATTGTATACTTTTTTGTTGTTGTTTTCCTTATCTTTTATATCCTATTACAGCTACGAGGTTTTTCATGAAGTTTGAGTGAATACGATTTGTGCAATGACTCAAAAACCTCATATATGTGCATCTTGGGGAGATACTGGTCATGTGCAGGTATACTTGACTTTTACAATACAAATATACTTGTGTATGTCTTGGAGTTTATAATATTTCTTTAGTTTGTTCCCTTATATCAAATTGTGCACCCTATTTGACACATATTTGGATTTTCGATCTCATCAAATTGTTGGTTGTCGGTTTGTTGATCATCTATCTTTACCGGTAGCTTAACAGTGGCTGCCTGCGGTATTTGATGGTTTTTGCAGTCTGTACGTTTTGGCCAGATTATCGCTATTTGTTATGTTGGCGCGGATTTAGCGAACGTTAGGTTAGGCCTTTTATACCCATTTCCCTTTCTCATGCCAATGATATCACATATGTATTAATGTTATATATTTTACAAACTATAGTCGGTGATGCATGATTAGAGCGGTTGTAACTGTAAATTTATATTGAAAAAACACGATTATCATGGTTATCATAATTAAAATAAGCATATCTGAAGAAAAAAAACAAGCAATTAATATGTTGTCATAAAAACATATTATTAAATTCTAAAACAATACACAATCATGAATCGATTTTTAGCTTTAAACAGCTCACTATCCATTTAAATAGCATATCTAACTCTAATGCATCCAATCTATGAGTTATAATAACAAAATTTACGATTACACACAGAAATTTATTATGGCCCAAAAACTCACTGACCCTAAACGAAGTCTTAACTACCTGTTTGATTCTTCGTGTAATATTTTGGCAATGAGTTGTTAATTTCATTAAGCTATAAAAGTTTACCTTGTTAATCCATAACAATATATCAAAAAACAAGAATAGATAGATACAACCTTGGGTGATAAATTCACTACTAGAATTGATAACATACGAAAATGAACAATAAATAGATAACTTAAAAGCAACATACACAGAAACATTAATTAGTTATCAAATAACTTAATGAAACCTATTTTGATGGTTGATAATGACTAGTAATAGTATTAATCAAGAAATGTTAACCTAAAAGTTAAAGAAATTGTCAATTGGAGAGAAAATATCAATTGGTTGTTATGCTAAATCCATTCGACTTGTGAGGACTAAGCAATCATGACGGTTACCCACCGCATTACCAATGACAATCATTTGAAGCCACTTCAAATGATTGTCATTGGTGATGCTGTGGGTAACCGGCATGATTTTTGATTTTCACAAGTGGGATGAGTTTAGCCGGAACAAGCAATTGATATTTTTTCTTCAATTATCTATTTTTTTTAACTTTTAGGGAACATTTCTAAATAAATGCTATTACTAGTCATTATTAACCATCATAAGATGTTTCATTAAGTTATTTGCTAACTAATTAATGTTTCCGCATATGTTGCTTTTAGGTTAACTAATTATTGTTTCCGCATATGTTGCTTTTAGGTTATCCATCTATTCTTTTCTTGTATCTTTCCAATTCTAGTAGCATATTGATCACCTTAGGTTGTATCTATCTATTCTGGTTTTATTGATATACTGTTATGGATTCACATTAGGTAAACTTTTATAGCTTTGATGAAAGTAACAATTCATTGCCAAAATATTACCATGTTAAATTAAACAGGAAGTTTGGGGTCGATGTGTAACCTTTTAATTTTTTGGGGTCACAATGAGTTTCTTTGTGTAGTCGTAAATGTTGTTATTTTGACTTCAAAGATTGGATGTTAGAGTTAAATATGCTATCTAAATGGACAGTTAACTGTTTAAAGCTAAAGATTGATTCATGATTGTGTATTGTTTTAGAACTGGATAACATGTATTTTATGGTAACATATTATATGTTTTTCAGATCTGGTTATTTTGATTATGATAACCATAATAATTGTGTTTTTTCAATGTAAATTTGAAGTTACAACTGCTCTAAACATGCCTCACGCACTATAGTTTGTAAAAATATATAACATTAATGCATATGTGATATCATTGGCAGGTCTGGTGGGGGTGCAGAGGAAGAATCATATTTTTGTTTGAATTCTGTTACTAAGAGGGTTTAGTTTAAATGTGTTTTTCCTAGAAAGGATATAACTGGATGCTAATTGTAATGTACTATGTTCATTATGTTTTGGGTGACCTTTTTTTGTTTTTAATGGTTGTAGTTAATTGCAAATCTAGATTGATTTTCATTAGATGCAGGCTCAATTTTATATGCGTAATGCATGTGTTAGTTTCACATATGGCTTGCATTTTGGGTCTTTTCTTTAGGCCAAAACCGTTAATTATGTTAACATGAATCCCGAAGTTACAATTAAAACATCTACATATCTACAAATATGGCATCAAAATGCATGAGCCATATCTTGAACATCTGTGCAACCACTCTTAACTACCTTATTGTGCGTTCTTTATAATTGATATAAAAAACAGGACACATGGATGATTCTATCAACTGGTATTTTTCTTTAGGTCATTATCTTTGAGATTGTGAACCAGGTTTTGAGCTATTGCCTTGGCTCCTATAGAAAACTGGTTCCAGCATTGAGTCATAAAGTGCCAGTGTTTGGTACGATCTTTCATGAAGATCTTGATCCATGACGATCTTAAGACCTTGCCTCTTGCGTGCACATTGTGACCCGTGCTGCTGTGTATCAGCTATGTGAACTTTTTCAGTGTCACACTCTCTGACTCGTGGATGATAAAATCTACATTATAAGTTGCAAATGGGTGGGTTGGGCGATTGAGCAATAGGTGAAAACAAGCTCAAGCTAGTGTTTCGGTAGTAAATATAGTCCAAAAGTGTTGTTTAGGTGACGACTTACATACTTTTTGCCCATTCCTCCAAAGTATATTATGTGCATCATGTATCAATTGGCAACAACGTGCGAGCGTCTAAAAAATGAGCATTGTGTTTTGTGTGTAGTTCATGGTCATATTGCAACTGTGCAATTCTTCCCTCAATTTGTTATTCTCTAGCTTAAGCACAGTTGGTGCGTCATACATAGATGTTGAAAGATTAGTTTTAGGTGATAAATGTCATAACAGTAATATTAGTTGCAGGCAACAATGAAAAATATAACTAGCATATAGTTCTTAAACTGACCATTATTATCGGTTCCAGATAGTGTTATTCTGCTGCGTATCACTTGGGAAGGTTTCCAACTCTGAATTGCTTTCGTCAATACTCCACAGTAGTTATGGATGTTTATCTTTCTATGAGAAGCTGACACTAGTGTATTAGCCTGAGCCGTTTTCTAATACCAGAATTGTAGTGAATTATTTTTAACAATAAAACTCAAGTAAAATTGGGTAGACGGTAAACACATAGATGATGACAAAACCAAATCCTCCAAATTTGCTAAGTTAAAAAGGAAGACACAATACACAAGCATATTAGCATAAATAGAGATACAATTTAAAATTAGATTGAACATCTCACTATCCAAACTGTAAGGTTACAAATGTAAAAGTACAATCAGCGCTCAGAATTAGTACAAAACATTTCCTTTTGTCGAGAATAATAATCTGCACTTTTAACTGCTGCAAGGCCTTTCAAGCTAATTACAAGAACATGTTTTTTTGTGTGTGTTAAATATAGAGATTCATTATTTTGAATATTTATTTGACTTGGAGGAGAGAAGTAGGTTAAAAATCTGGAATTGAAAGTGGATTAGGAGAGTTATGTAAATACTGAAAATGATAACATAACAAGGGCAAAAGGGTCATCGCGATAACCTAGAGAGGCGCACCTATATATTTTTTACATGAATAAAAAAACATATACATAGGTTTAAGGTAATTGGTGTGTGTAATAATAAACATTCAACCAGAGTTTTGATGTAGTGCCTTATAAGCACATAAATTGGATGTGACATCAATCATTTAATCAATTGTTTCTTCAATTTGGGGAGCGTAAACATGAGGACAAACATGTTTCCTATGTTCAGTGGCCTCAGCTAATCCGTGCATTAAAACCTAATCAAGGTTCTCGATCCAAGGTTCAAAAAATTGCATCTGAGGCCACATTTAGTGCTGGGGGCAGAGTCATTGAACCATTCTGATCTTCGTTTGAACCGGACACGGTAGAAATGCTTTCATTTTCTTCAGTGCCCTTCCTTCTATTTTTCATCGGTCTCCCAGCACTTGCAATCTTTTGGGTCGAATTATAGTTGTAGGGTCAATTGACTTGGACCACTTTGATCTTCCATTGATTGGACTGATTTGGCAGGCATAAGTCTGCTGTATCTAATCAATACACACTGTGTACCCGATGCTCAAGATGCACCTCTTCTTCAGAATTTAAACTCTTGTTCCATAATGATGTAACAACATGGACATAGGGCACCCGAGTTATTTCCCACCTTCTACATGCATAAGTTTTGCAGTTGTCCACTACACATTGATTTTTGGTCCAGTAACTTGGTATAAGTTACCACCGTTCCAAAGCACAGAGTACTTGTTTGCATCCTTTCTAATCTTTTCAAATATCTTAGTTGTAGTAGGAATTAATAGACCAGTACTCTTTGACACCACTTTTAGCACATTAAGACCACCCCCTATAGTTAGTTACCCGTCCGTTACCCGCTCATTACCCGTCATTACCCGTATGAACTATAGGCACGAGCTAGTTACCCGCTTTAGTTACCCGCTTCCACCATGGATTTAACGGAAGTATGAAGGTTGGTTATAGTAATTGTGGGTCCCAATGGCTTTTTATTGTTTGGACTTGATGCTTTATTGCTTGTACATTGTATATTAAGAGGAGTATTTTTTTAGCCATTATAGGGAGTGTTTAGTTATGGGTTAGTTATAGAATATTGGTGTTGATGTGGCGCTGATGTGGAAGGTTAAGAGGATGAATAGTTTAGTTACGATAGGGAGTAACCTAACAATCTTATTGATCAAATATTCCCTAACATATTCTAGATAAGAGATCATTGGTTTATCTCTGGCATCCACTAACCGTTTTTTTAACACTTCACACATGTTGTTCAACAAAACATTTGAAACTGCCGAAATTGCTATGCCTGTATAATTTAATGACAGTAGCATAAGACAACACAATAATTTAACAATTTATAATTGAAATTATTAAATATAAATTTGATCAGTACTTGTAAAGTGGCTTCTTGCCCAATTTTGAGGTGGAATATCTGCTAAGTATTTGTAACAGTCAACATTGAATTCTTTCAACAAAGCCATTTCTCTTTCAAAATTTGGAACAGTTGTAGCAGTTGCACAAGACCACATATGTTGTTTGTAGGCTTTTCCATTCCATATCTTTTCCATGTTCTCATGAATGTGCCTCAAACAGGACCTGTGTTGAGCGCAACACATGGAAACACTTTATACACTACATGTATAAGACCTTGTCACCATTGAAACTCAGCCATCAAATATAATAATGTTTGTATAAAATATGTGATTAATTGATAGAGAAAAAGCTTACTTTTTTTTCTGTCACTTATAAAAGTGAAGTTTGATCTTTCATGTAGATTCAGATCTGCTCCTAAGTATTCTAGAAACCAAGTCTATGAACTAGTGTTCTCTTGTTAAACCATGTAACTGGGTAGATGCCATTATTGGAGTCAATTCCAACTACTGTCAACAATTGTCCTGTAGCAGGAGCTTTCATGAAAGCTCCACCAACACCAATAAATTCCCTTTCTATTGCTCTAAACCCCATTTTTAATGGCCTCGAACATATATATATATATATATATATATATATATATATATATATATATATATATATATATATATATATATATATATCCTTCTAAACACTTTGGGTTGCATCTCATGAGTTCTTTCACATAATCTCTCAAATTGTTTTCAAATGATTAAAATGATTGTTAATATGATTATGATAATGTATCTGTTATTTCAAACAGATGAAGTGATTTACAAGTGTGTTTGATTGTGTTTATATACACGAGAATACCTAAAAGACACTTCTAATTTAAGTATGGATCCAAAGTGACTTTGGAACCACTTTTACATAAAAGGAAGTCTACTTGTTAATAGAGCCGTTTGACTTCAGAAATGGCCTGTTGACTTCTGTTCTGGACAGCTGACTTTGCTGCTACTTATGTGCTTTTGTGACCTTCTATACTTGGAAATTATGAGATTATCTTTTCTCTGATCCAAAGTTGAATTACCCAAAGGTAAGGTTGCTGTTTTATTCTTTAACACTCTCCCTCAAGTTGAATAGTAGGGTTCCCGATATTCAACTTGCCAAGAACTTCGCTAAAGAGCCTTCCATTTACTGACTTTGTTAGAATGTCAGCCAATTGGTCTTCTGATCTGACGTATGGGAGCGAAATTATTTCTGCATCTAATTTTTCTCTGATAAAGTGTCTGTCCACCTCAATTGATCTGACGTTTAGTTCGATCGTGTTGAACTGGATTCTCTGATATGGCAATTGATGCTTCATTATCACACATGATTTGAATAGCTTCTTCTGGTGGAAACCCGATTTCTGTTAACAATTTCTTGATCCATAAGGCTTCAGCCACTCCTTTAGCTATTCCTCTGAATTCTGATTGTGCGCTTGAAAGTGAGACGACCTTTTGTTTCTTACTTCTCCACGCAACTAGATTACCTCTGACAAGTGTGAAGAATCCTGATGTGGATCTTCTATCTCCTTTTTCTCCAGCCCAGCTAGCATCTGTATATATCTGAGTCTTTAGATGTCCATTTCTTTTAAACACAACTGAAAGGACCCGTTCATATACATTATAAACGATTCACAATAGTTGATTACATTGCGAGGTATTTGACCTCTATATGATACATTTTACAAACATTGCATTCGTTTTTAAAAGACAAACTTTCTTTACATCGAAAATTGACAGGCATGCATACCATTTCATAATATCTACTATCCAACTATAAATTGATTTAATAATAATCTTTGATGAACTCAATGACTCGAATGCAACGTTCTTCGAAATATGCTATGAAAAACTCCAAGTAATATCTTTAAAATGAGCAAATGCACAGCGGAAGATTTCTTTAACACCTGAGAATAAACATGCTTTAAAGTGTCAACCAAAAGGTTGGTGAGTTCATTAGTTTATCATAATCATTTATTGCCATCATTTTAATAGACCACAAGAATTTCATTTCCAGTTCTCATAAATATACGTCCCATGCATAGAGACAAAAATAATCATTCATATGGTGAACACCTGGTAACCGACATTAACTAGATACATATAAGAATATCCCCTATCATTCCGGGATCCTCCTTCGGACATGATATAAATTTCGAAGTACTAAAGCATCCTGTACTTTGGATGGGGTTTGTTAGGCCCAATAGATATATCTTTAGGATTCGCGTCAATTAGGGTGTCTGTTCTCTAATTCTTAGATTACCAGACTTTAATAAAAAGGGGCATATTCGATTTTGATAATTCAACCATAGAATGTAGTTTCAATTACTTGTGTCTATTTCGTCAAACATTTATAAAAGCGCATGTATTCTCAGTCCCAAAAATATAAAGGGTAAAAAGGCAAATGAAACTCACCATACTGTATTTCGTAGTAAAAATACATATAACATCATTGAACAAGTGCAAGGTTGGCCTCGGATTCACGAACCTAAATTAATTATATATATTTATGTGTTGGTCAATATTTGTCTAACAAATTAGGTCAAGTCATAGTGTACCACAATCCTAATGCTCGAGACTAATATGCAAAAGTCAACAAAAGTAAATTTGACTCAAAATAATTTCCAAAAATATATATATGATTAATATATAGTTTAAATATCGTCGTTTTACATTTTTAAAAGATTTATTAGAGTAAATAATATAATTTATTTATTAATAAATAAAATTTTATATTAAATTTATATAATAAAATATACTTTTATATATATTAAGTAATAAAATTTATAGGGTTCATTTAATATCATAAAGATAATATGATAGGTATTATTAAAGTAAGTTATTACACGTAGTAAAATATGTTTGTATCACATATTTATTTGATAAAATAATATCTATAATGATAGTAAGTAAAAGTTGTATTATTTTGTAATAATAATTATTATTATAAAAATATCAATATTTATAATTACTAAGATGACATTATGATAAAACGATAATTCTAATTATGATAACTTTAATATTTACGATAATTTTTAATATTATCTTTAAAATAATAATTCTATTTAAAATAATAATAATAATGATATTTTATAGTAACAATGACATTTCTATTAAAATGATAATTTTTGTTAAAATGATAGTTTTAATACTAACGATACTTTTAATAATAATAGTAATGATAAAAATAATAAGAACGATAATTTTATCTAAATCAATATCTTATAATATTTTAATTTCATCATGATACTCTTACTCATTATTTCCTAATCATTTCGTTTAATAGCTTTTAATCGTCTTTTATATCGTGTTCATAATAATGATAATAATAGTAATCAAAATAATTAGGTGTTACAAATATTTGTTTTAATTACACTAATATTAATAATGATAGTTACTATAACATTATTAACGATAATACTAATAATTATCTTAATGATAATATAGTAATAATAATAATAATATTAACAATAACCATTTTAAATAATGATATATATATTAATAATGATAATAATAATAATAATAATAATAATAATAATAATAATTGGATAATAATAATAATACTAATTATAACTTTAACGATAATAACGATAGTAATAATAAAAAAAATAACAATTTTTAATGATAAATCCCTTTTATTGATAAAGAAAATAATAATGATAATAATAAGATAAAACTAGAACGACGATAAAAACGATGATAATAATAATCATTTTTAATAAAAATATCGAAAATTCAATTGATTATAACTTCTAATCCATTCATCGAAACCATTCGATATCTAAAGGAAAAGTTCTTAATTTTTTGCTAGCTTTCCAAGGACATGCATATCTTATACCTTATCTCAACCGCAAGTGTAACTAATTCAAGATTCAACCTAACCTGTCTAAGGGCAATATCAAAAGTACAAGCATGCATAATCCTAAATACTCGAGCACTAGTCAGGGATACACTATTAGTATGTAAAAGTTAAATTATGAGTACTCACATATCAATATTGAGATTCAATATTGCAGGAAAGGTACGTAGACGCAACGAAAATGATAAACACTATATTGACCTCACGAGCATACCCATGAACCATACTCAATCACCTCCATAGCTATAACTCATAATTTCCTTAATCCTATCCTACTCGAAAAACAATTTCGAAATCACTCGGACAGCACTCCGTCGTAATATTTTATGTATATGATATTGCTCAATTCATGCATATTTTTAGTCGCAATATCAGTCCCAAATGTTATGATTTTATTGTATTCGAGTAGTTTTCAGGTTTGTAATTAGTTAAAATGTCCAAAGCGTCGAATGAAATTTTATTATGGATTTTCAATGATATAAAGATTAAAATGAAGATAAAATGAAGATTTATAATGAGCAACAAAATAGTACAACATCGCGCCTCAAGACTACAAGTTAAAATGATCGAAATCACGAAATCTGTGCGCCTGCACGAAAAAAATCATAACTAAATCATACGGACTCGAAAAAAGGTGAATCAGGTGTCCAGACGTCCGTAACTCAAAAATATACAACCGTAACTCAAAAATCTACAACTTTCAAGAAGGAGCCTTACGCGAAACACGTACATATCTACGCGAAACGCGTACGTTTTAGACCAGATTCAGATTTCAACTGCACATGGGACGGCTTCTTTGTAATATAATATACCATACTTTTTTTTGCTGGATCATGGCTCTTTACACATGTGCTATCTATTTTTAAATTAAAAGTAACAGATCATAAGCCTACTACATGGCTAATATATAGAGAGGAATACGGAGTACATTACAGAAAAAAAGAGAGGGAGTAGTAGTTAGATAGAACAATACACAATAAAACTATACAACCTACTGTCTCAATTTTTTTTCCATATTACTCCGTATCAATTTATTTCATTTTAGTTCCATACCAAAATAATTTTCAACTTTAAGTTAGGTAGTTTAAATATTATAAGGGTGGTATTATTTGTGATTAAGGGTATTATTGTGCGAGTGCAAGGGTGCTTTCATTTCTATTTTTTACCATTTGTAATCATTAAATTGAAGACCTTTTGTAAGTTTGTTACTTTCATTTTTATTATTGTAATTGTTACTTATTATTATGTTTATGTTTATGTATTATTATTTTCACTCCCGTATCATTATCATGATTAGTTAGTAAATTCGAATAGTGTTCGCTTAGATGTAGATTCCATTAAAATTATCGTTATCAATTTTTATCATTATTATTATGTTTGTATATTTATATTTTTATGTTTACCCTAGTATAATGAGTAGCTAAACTTCCCTAGTGTTTGCTTAGATGTAGAGCCCCTAGTGAAATTGATTGTTATCATTTGTAAAAATTAAAATGTAACTTTAGTATTTTTAACATTGAGCCTAATTAAAAGAACCATTATTATGTATTTGTATATTTAACCCCTGTCACTTAATTTGTTAGATTAAAATAACGAAAGTTATTTTTATTTATATAAAGTAAGCTTCAACATTAAAAGTGATCTAGACGAACTTATGACTAATTTACTAACACTAAATTAAAAGTAAGGTTCGGTGGTTTGGGTAATATCACTAGTCATATAATAGTGAAATTGTAAAAAGAGAAACCATTATGATTTGGGTTTTGGCGAAGGTCAAAACTGGGTTGGGTCTCAATTTAAATACTTAAGGACTAGTAACTATCTAAATATAATCCAATGAAAATTAGATTTAATTTAGTTAGTCAAAACTTATTATTTATTCGAAAGGAAAATATAAGTTTTATACTAAACATTTTAATACGAGCTTAAACTTAAAATAATGCATGGATCTAGAGGTGACACATTTAAGTAAACACCCCCATTTATACATATTGTAAAATTATTATTATTATTTTTATTTACGTATTATTATTATTATTACACACTAAAATATAAATATTTATCAAAATATTCAAATCTGTACCAGCACTGTTTGTCACCTGAACTATAACCTACGCGAAACGTGTATACATCACACGAAACGCGTACTTTAAAAACAATACGCGGAACGCGTATTAATTTACGCGGAACGCGTAAGTATAAGTACGAGCACTGTAGAAGTTTTATTTAAATTTAATTTTTAATTAATTACTTTAACACTAATATTAATTTATTTCAAGTCATAATATTTATAATAGTAAATACTACATTAATTCACCTTTTATTAATTTAAATCATCCAAAACCAAAAGCCAACTAAAACCCCATTTTCTAGTATAATTAATTGTCATTAAATTCTTGAATACGTTTCTCCCTGTGGAACGAACTTGACTTACCAGTATCTATTACTGCACGATCGGGACCAGTTGTCTGTAGTGTGATAATATTTATTAGTTAGTTTTGTTGTAAAATTTAAAGGTCGGTTCTATCACATCAACTTTTTGGCGCCGCTGCCGGGGAAAAATTGTTCATTCAGGAATTTAATTACTTTTAGTTATTTGATCCTTTCGTCGGAATTTATTTTCCTACGAAAGTTTTGTTTTATTTTTCTCTTTGTTCTTTTTAAATTTCAACTAGGTTCCAGTCATACTGTAATATGGATGATTTTGAGAATATGACCATGGAAAATCTTTTTAATGCCCAACAATTTAATCAATACACTCAAACAAGTTTTGATGATAATTGGTGCGATTCATCTATGTTTAATAGGGTTGAAACTACATATATTTGTGAAAATTGTGGAGGTTACCATTTGACTTGGGAATGTGATTATCATATTTCCGTGGATCAAATGGAGAGTTATGAACCCATGAACTATATATGGAATGAATATCAAGAAAATAACTCGAATCCAGATTTTTATTATCTAAACCAACCTTATTACGACTCTTCACAAAATTATCAACAATACCAATCTTCTGACCAAATACCACAAAATTTTCAACAAACTCAAAATGAAGAAAATTTCTCGTATAAATTTCAAAATATTATGATGAGTTTTATTGAAAGTCAAACCGAAACTAGGGAATTACTAAATCAACAATGCCAACAAAATCAAGCATCTATTCAAAATCTAAAAAGAGAAATGGATCGTTTGTTTACTATTCTTTCGGAAAGACAATCGGATGATTCATCAGTTGAGTCTCCATTTTATTATCCTAACCCTATTTTACAGGTTTCAAACGACCAAACAATTAATGAGGAGGATGAGGTGCAAATTGAAATTGTAAAAATTAATTCACATAACCCTCCTGAATTAAAAGAATATGAAATCTCTATGAAAAACATAAATGAACGTGGGGTAAATGGAAATAAAAATGATGAGCATTATGATTCCGAGGTCGAAGTGGTAGAACCACTTAATCATACGCCAGAGATCTTTTCCTGTTATACTAATCCGCTTTGGTATAATGATGAGGAAAATGAGGGTGTTACACCCGAGATCTTTACAGTTTATAATAATCCACTCGCGTATAATTGTGATAATGAGGAGGTCGAATTGATGAAGTCATTAGAAAACATTGAGGATGAAAAGTTTAATATATTAGAACCACTTGAGAAGTCACCTTCTCATGTGGAATTCGTATATCCTCAAGAGGTTAACATTTGGAATATCTTAAAAAATGATCCATTTGGGCAGGATCCACCTAGGAGAATAAAATTTTTATTGCAAGCCGCACTTAGAGAAGAGTTGTGCGTTGACTCTCGGGTTGAGTCATTTTTTTCAGTCAACTGAAAAAGGATTTATCTGATATGTTATATACTACCCGAGATGTAAATGAATGGCTCACTCTTCTGATTCGTGGAACTTTCTCCACTGATTTTACATGTCGTCCGATAAATATAGAAAAATTTGACCCCGCTAAGCAATAAAGTGTGGGGTCGAGTCGAGAAAATGACTTGTTGAAAAAATCATTTTTTGTGTGCCTTTTATTCATAATTGTGTTTTTAGTTTATTATATTTTTGTTTGTTTATATATATACAAAAGTTTTAAGTGTGAGGTAAAATTTTTGTACTATTAAAGTACAACCCCATCTTTTGTGTGATTAACATATTTTGTTGACAGGTACTTACGATGATAAGATCGACATAACGAAACACGAAAGTATTATTGTGATAAAAAGGATTGGATATGTTCATACGATAAGCATTTTACATTGTCCAATTACTTAACAAAGGAAGTTCTAAACACTTGACACTTTTTGTCCTCTCAAATTTATACATTTAATCTGATTTTATGTAATGAGGGCATTACATAGTATATAAATTCTCGAGAACTTATAATCTAGTGGTTTTTATAAAAATTTTTACAATTTTTAAACAAATATAACTAATCAAATTTTAAGGTAATTACGAGCAATTAAAGATTAGGTGTCAAAAACCGAAATTATTGTCTCCATACAATAAAAATACATAAGTTTATTTGATTAAAATATATAAAAGAAAACCAAGTATAAAGGAATTTATAAACTCATATGTTTAGAACCATTAATCACATGTTTCTATGAAGTTTATTGCAGATATCATTGCTTTGGAATGTATAAACCTGAATATCTCATTAAGGAAGTGAAGTCTTCCAAAATGACACACTTGCTAACTTATGTTAGAAGATGTAGTCCAAAACAGCTGTAGGTTGACGAAAAATCTTTAAAAGTCATCTCTATCATCGGCTGGAAATCCACCTCACCTCAGCATCAAACAGGGTTTTTGGTGGTCAGACTTATCCTAACCATGAGATGGATCTGTCTCGTACAATGGGGGGCACAATGCAAATTAGCTTTTAAGACTAATGAATCTAATCCCCAGATGGATGATCTCCGTAAAGATCAAAAGCATCTATGTTTGACAGCGGTCAACATACATATGCCTTAATAGATTGAGGTGTACAAACTCATGGTTCACCGATGATATTTGGACACAATATAAGTTTCTTCTAAAACTTATGCTATTTTATGAACTATATTGTGTAAAACCATTTTTAGGACACTCGGTTTCAAGTTCCATGATACTTCAATTATGGGGGCGAGTAGCTTGCTAACCGCCTACTGAGACTACGGTTTTCAGTTACCCTCAACCGGAATTTGAGGTTAAAACCAGAAAACGTGTCTAGTGTAAAAACTAGGATGACATTTTATAAAATCATAAAACGTTTTCACAAGGTCCAATTTTCCCTAAGGATCCAAATTTTTAAACCTTAATCACGAGTTTCATGTTTGTTTCTGTTGTCAGAATTTCATTTCATGTGGTGTGCGTGTGATTCAATAAAAATTGTGTAGTGTTTCCAATTTATTTCATAAAGCGTGTGTTTTCATTTCGTGTGGTGTGTGTGTGATGAATGACTGATATGGAAAAATATGTAGTGTCCCGAGTCTATTAAAAACTGTTATTGCTTGAGGATAAGCAACGTTCAAGTGTGAGGTAATTTGATATTGCTCAATTCATGCATATTTTTAATCGCAATATCAGTCCCAAATGTTATGATTTTATTGTATTCGAGTAGTTTTCAGGTTTGTAATTAGTTAAAATGTCCAAAGCGTCGAATGAAATTTTATTATGGATTTTCAATGATATAAAGATTAAAATGAAGATAAAATGAAGATTTATAATGAGCAACAAAAGAGTACAACATCGCGCCTCAAGACTACAAGTTAAAATGATCGAAATCACGAAATCTGTGCGCCTGCACGAAAAAAATCATAACTAAATCATACGGACTCGAAAAAAGGTGAATCAGGTGTCCAGACGTCCGTAACTCAAAAATATACAACCGTAACTCAAAAATCTACAACTTTCAAGAAGGAGCCTTACGCGAAACACGTACATATCTACGCGAAACGCGTACGTTTTAGACCAGATTCAGATTTCAACTGCACATGGGACGGCTTCTTTGTAATATAATATACCATACTTTTTTTTGCTGGATCATGGCTCTTTACACATGTGCTATCTATTTTTAAATTAAAAGTAACAGATCATAAGCCTACTACATGGCTAATATATAGAGAGGAATACGGAGTACATTACAGAAAAAAAAGGGAGTAGTAGTTAGATAGAACAATACACAATAAAACTATACAACCTATTGTCTCAATTTTTTTTCCATATTACTCCGTATCAATTTATTTCATTTTAGTTCCATACCAAAATAATTTTCAAGTTCAAGTTAGGTAGTTTAAATATTGTAAGGGTGGTATTATTTGTGATTAAGGGTATTATTGTGCGAGTGCAAGGGTGCTTTCATTTCCATTTTTTACCATTTGTAATCATTAAATTGAAGACCTTTTGTAAGTTTGTTACTTTCATTTTTATTATTGTAATTGTTACTTATTATTATGTTTATGTTTATGTATTATTATTTTCACTCCCGTATCATTATCATGATTAGTTAGTAAATTCCAATAGTGTTCGCTTAGATGTAGATTCCATTAAAATTATCGTTATCAATTTTTATCATTATTATTATGTTTGTATATTTATATTTTTATGTTTACCCTAGTATAATGAGTAGCTAAACTTCCCTAGTGTTTGCTTAGATGTAGAGCCCCTAGTGAAATGGATTGTTATCATTTGTAAAAATTAAAATGTAACTTTAGTATTTTTAACATTGAGCCTAATTAAAAGAACCATTATTATGTATTTGTATATTTAACCCCTGTCACTTAATTTGTTAGATTAAAATAACGAAAGTTATTTTTATTTATATAAATTAAGCTTCAACATTAAAAGTGATCTAGACGAACTTATGACTAATTTGCTAACACTAAATTAAAAGTAAGGTTCGGTGGTTTGGGTAATATCACTAGTCATATAATAGTGAAATTGTAAAAAGGGAAACCGTTATGATTTGGGTTTTGGCGAAGGTCAAAACTGGGTTGGGTCTCAATTTAAATACTTAAGGACTAGTAACTATCTAAATATAATCCAATGAAAATTAGATTTAATTTAGTTAGTCAAAACTTATTATTTATTCGAAAGTAAAATATAAGTTTTATACTAAACATTTTAATACGAGCTTAAACTTAAAACAATGCATGGATCTAGAGGTGACACATTTAAGTAAACACCCCCATTTATACATATTGTAAAATTATTATTATTATTTTTATTTACGTATTATTATTATTATTACACACTAAAATATAAATATTTATCAAAATATTCAAATCTGTACTAGCACTGTTTGTCACCTGGACTATAACCTATGCGAAACGTGTATACATCACACGAAACGCGTACTTTAAAAACAATACGCGGAACGCGTATTAATTTACGCGGAACGCATAAGTATAAGTACGAGCACTGTAGCAGTTTTATTTAAATTTAATTTTTAATTAATTACTTTAACACTAATATTAATTTATTTCAAGTCATAATATTTATAATAGTAAATACTACATTAATTCACCTTTTATTAATTTAAATCATCTAAAACCAAAAACCAACTAAAACCCCATTTTCTAATATAATTAATTGTCATTAAATTCTTGAATACGTTTCTCCCTGTAGAACGAACTTGACTTACCAGTATCTATTACTGCACGATCGGGACCAGTTGTCTGTAGTGTGATAATATTTATTAGTTAGTTTTGTTGTAAAATTTAAAGGTCGGTTTTATCACATCAGTATACTAATAATATCTTGAAATAATACGGAGTAAATATATATATGTAAATCGATTGAGAGAGTTTAGAGAAAAATATTTTCAAGTTTCTATGAAATAATGAAACCTATTGAATTCTATTTATAATAGATTTTTGAATTATTAAAGTAAATTATTAAATTGAATTATTAAAGTATGAATTATTAAAGTGAATTATTAAAGTATGAATTATTAAAGTGAATTATTAAAGTATGAATTATTAAAGTGAATTATTAAAGTATGAATTATTAAAGTGAATTATTAAAGTTAAAGTAAAGTAAAAATAAAGTAAAGGTAAAGTTTAAGTATATTAAAAGTATAAAACTATGTACGTATAATACGCGTATAAATATATATAATATTAATTTAAATCGTTATATATATTTAATAAAATAAAATATAAATATCGTTATCTTTATCATACTAGTTAAGTAATGAGTTGTCAAAAATGGTTCTAGATATTTATAAAAGTTATATACGTTTTAATAATAAAGTTCTTTTTAAACTGAAAACGTTTTTGTACGTTTGAAACTAAATAGATCAATCGAGTCTTTATGAGATTCAATCTTCCACTATCCTTTGTCTAGTTCTCAATGATTGACAATTTGTTCTTATTTATAAATCACTTTACCATTTTCCGATTATTGTTAAATGGAAAGATTTCTCAAATCAACGTGGGCCTTTCAACAGAGACTTGTAATCATAATTCAATATATTTGATAATTCAATCATTTGATCTTATCTTCTAATTCCATTGATAAACATTTTGAAACAGATACAATCATATAAAGTA
The DNA here is from genome assembly GCF_046630445.1 of Rutidosis leptorrhynchoides. Classification (NCBI taxonomy): domain Eukaryota; kingdom Viridiplantae; phylum Streptophyta; class Magnoliopsida; order Asterales; family Asteraceae; genus Rutidosis; species Rutidosis leptorrhynchoides. The sequence continues at coordinate 5,938,051 of NC_092340.1, forward strand.
TTTAATCTAATATTTTGTTTACGTTTCAAGTTATAATATATATACACATATACATATATAATCATATTTGTTTAATGGTTCGTGAATCGTTGGAACTTGGTCGAGGTTGAATGAATGTATGAACATAGTTTAAAATTCTTGAAATTTAACTTAACTAATATTGCTTGTCGTGTCGGAAACATATAAAGATTAAAGTTTAAATTTGGTTGGAAATTTTCGGGTTGTCACAGTACCTACCCGTTAAAGAAATTTCGTCCCAAAATTTGAGTGGAAAGGTAGTGAATGATAATAAGTATGTTTTCATGATGCATACGGGCTGAAAATTAGAGTTTTATCATCAGCGAATAATTTGGATAAACAATCCATTTATAAGAGTACGAATGAAGCTAACATAGAAGAGTGAAATGAGTAAGTGTAGATTCATATTATCATTTGACCTAGATATGATTGATTCCCAGATTTCAAGGGATTTGAAGAAAATCTTCTTAATAAGTTTTGACTCTCCGGTAATCAAGGGAATTAGGATCCGCTTTAAATGCGATCATCCATTTTAATTGTTCTGTCGGAGATTTTCTTATAAATTCACCTCCTTCGTTTCCTTACAACTCACACCTTCTGTTGATGCATTTTATGCAAGTACCTAGACATCTACCCACATCCATTGCAGGTACAACAGTTTACAGGCCACCATGATTGCTCGTTATTATCCTATCCGTGTTTGTATGTGGTTACAGGAACTGCAGGAACAAGATTTAGATTTTTGACTATATTAGACTTAGTCAGACGTACGAGTGAAGCCTCACTAGTACGGCTGACAGGCTCATACGCACGGTTGATGCTGAGCTAAGTCACAATTACAACCTAAATGAGAAGACACGAGTGAGTGATCACCCGTACAGCTAATGAAGCCAACTCGTACGTGTGATGAATGAATTGTATGGGTGAGTCAACAGCAGGGGTATATAAAGTCTTATGTTCTTCATTTTAGGTTAAGCCTCTCATTTGTTACACACACTCAGATCTAGTGAGCTCCTCCGATTCTCTCTCAGTCCAAATCACCCAGGTGGTGAATAATAGCTCTAGATGTTGATATAATCACACTTGATTTAGTTGTGGTTTGACTAAATTAATCAAAAAAACTTAACCTATTCACTAGAAGGTTTGATTCACTTGTCCCGCCATTGTGTGAGTTAAATCTGTTGATTTCTAAGTTCCTAGTCATGTTTCATCACCTTCTATTCTTTTCCCCCCAACTCATATTTTAAAGTATTCATCAATATGCTCCATCCAGTTCAGATTCTCGATATACTTCTAACTTTCATATCGGTCATTCTTCTTTTTCATCTACCGCCGGAAGAATCTATTTACTTCTAATATACTCTTGGGTTTATAGTGTTTCTAGTTCTCCCGTGTCTTTATATTGCTATATGCATCGATATATATGGTTTATAATTTCTGGTTTGTCGTTGGGCTTTATATGTTCCCTTATATTTCAAAGTCTCTGCTTCTGTCTTCTATAATCATTATCATTCACAGTTAATGCTCTCTTTTATTTGCTGCAATTTATACCCCACTTTCTATTTCGGAGTTTTGTCCTTTCGTTTCTTCTTCTTGCGATTAAGCACCGATTGTAATGGTCCAGAATTCACAGATATGAATTTCGGAATGAACATTGTTAATGTTCTAGGAAGGAAATTGTGATGGCACGATCTTGACTTGTCAAATTACTAGAATACCTTGGAAAAGGCCGAATCATCAAGAAATATTTTCTTGATATTTTAGAGGTTAAATAGAATACAAGAGTCGTATAACATGGCACATGATGATGTTATGATCTGTGAATCATCATGTTCCATTTAGAAACTCAGCATGACTTACTGTAATATAATCACATTGATCAAGTGTCATTATATTATACTAATTCATGCTTCAGTTCCCAACACTACTTCAAAATATTCCTATTTTAAACTTGAATGTTTCAGAATTTAGAAACTAAAATAGTTTCTTTTATGATGTAATACAGATAGCGCGAAGAGGTAAATGATTTTAAATAAGAAAAATTAAGAAAATATCTTCAGAAATACGGAGGATATTTATAATGAAAGATATGATGATATTTTAGAATTTCTAATATCAGAGGATGATGAAGAATATTGTTCGCAGGGGTTTAGAGTCAGGACCAAGGTATTCGTTAATGACTTCAGCAGGTACTGAATCATTTGGATCCTTTGAAGTCAGGTTCAGTCTTTGTAATTTGTCCACATCCTCCTTCCTACTTTGCTCAATCCGTTTTCCAGTTCCAAAACTTCTCTTTTTCTGTGCTTTGCCAGCACACTTCATCATTATCATCCAGCTTTTACCGTTTAAAGTTGTTTATAGTTTTTGCTACTTCATCAGCATTTTTTTTCTTCCATTTTCGGAAAACCAATTCGTAGTTCGGAGTGTTTTTCAGAAACTTCACATTCAAATTAAGTCCAGAAGATAGACGTTATATATACACATATAACTGTTGGCGTAGACATGCTGCGAGATTTCAAAATACTGATTGCTAATTCCCAATGATTCGTATGGCAATTCTCGTTACAAGATGCGAATGAGTAAATGATGGGGTTTCAATGAATAATTATAATGACTTTTTGGAGAGGCTAAAGTCAAAGGGTAATGAAGTTGTTGGTACATCTGCTAATAATGTGGTGGAATGTAAAAGGTTCCCTGGTAACGATGATGTATATCTCAAGGTTATAATAAGGTTAGTCTGACTGAAAAGTCAAAGTTGACTTGCTGGAGCTGTGACAAAACTGGCTACTTTGAATAGGAGTCGCAAAGTTATTTTCACTAATAAATGCCAAAGAATCTGACGCGGATACGTTGTTTAAACTTTTACTTTGGTTTCAAGAGTTTTTCGGGTACATAACTGTGGGTAACATGTGGTTAGATCATCTTGATTGCTCATCATTCGAAGTGTCTTCAGAAATTTTCAAAGGGTTTGAACATAGATTGTAATCGTTAACATACATTTGATGTTCTAACACAGTTTTGAAGTCAAAATATAGCTTGTGAAAGATGTAAGGATCTAAGAGTGATGATTTTGGGCATATCTCAAGTTGAATTTTGAGATTTCAAAATCAGAATATGTAATTAAATTTTGAATGAATATGGTTGTTTTGATTTCTATAAAAGAATGTATATTGTTGTGAAAGTAGGGAGTATAATGGATGATTTGCTGAATCAGATTCGAAGAATGTAACATATTAATTGTGAATTTATATATCTCTCGGGTATTACCTACCCGTTAAAAAAAATTCACAATTAATATTTTGTACAAAAGAATTTTATTACAGTCTTTATGAAAATATATATATGTATATTTTCTTCAGATGTAACATAGATTTAATGAGTTAATGTTAAATTAAACTCATTTGATTTACGGTTGAAACTAGAATTGAATAATCCCTAAAGGTTTTAAAAAGTACATAACTTTTACGCAGTATTTCTTTAATGACATTGAAATTATGAATTAATACTTCGTTATTTGTTGATGTATGATGTTCAGTTCGTGGAATTCTTGTGAATTTCGCAAAGTACGAATGATGTTATTTGAAAAGTTTCGGGTACATCGATGATGAAAGTGTAAAATCAAATATATACTTGATTTATTATGAATTGGAATTTGTTGAATTGCGACAGAGATTGTAGTTAATGCTGGTTAAGTTGCGGCCGAAGGACGTACATTATTGCATATTTGTAATATGAATTAACCGAGTAGTTAAGATTCACACACAATAGCTTAGCACGGAAAGATTTATTTCAATATATATATATATAGTATACATATAATTTCTTTAGAGGGAATGAGTTAATCTTTCATAACTCGTTGATACAATATACACGTTATTGATTCGTAATGATGTCCACAGTGATTCTTGAACTGACGGAGTTTGTGATGTTATCGGTGTTGTTGATTCGGATGTTGACTGTACTGACGATGCTGGTAACGCTGACGGTACTGTTGATGCTGTTGGTAAAGCAAGTTTAGCTTGTTAATCACACACCATTTTTGTCAGGGTTTCTACTCTTCCTTCTATCATTTTGGTTCGCTTAACTGATTTATGGTTAGGGATAGATTAGATAATCTCTAAGACTTTAGAGATTACATAATCACCGCGGAATGTTTCTCCAATAAAGTTATGAATTAATACTTCGTCAGTTATTGTTGTTGATACTCCTTGGTATCTATGGTGCGTATGACGTTGATTCTCGTGGGACAGATTGTGAAGTTGAGGTTTACGACGCGGTTGTGGTTGGAGGTGGTAATGGTACTGTTGGCGTTGATGATGGTGGTACTGGTTATGCTGCTGATGCTGCTGCTGGTGTTTGTAATCTCTGCACTATATTCTCCAAAGCCACTACCCGAGCACGAAGCTCGTTGACTTCTTCTATTACACCGGGGTGATTGTCGGTTCGGATGAGCGGATAAATAAAATCTAAAATTTGATGTAATATATAATCATGACGAGATACTCTGGAAATGAGCGAGAAAATGGTGTTTCGGATAGGTTCGCCGGTAAGTGCTTCAGGTTGTTCGTCAAGAGGGCAATGTGGTGGATGGAAGGTATCACCTTCTTCTTATCTCCAATGATTGAGGAGGCTACGAACCCATCCCCAATTCATCCAGAATAGGTGATGACTGATTGGTTGATCTATTCCGGTCACACTACTTTCGGAGCTTGAATGGGATTCCATTTCGGAATCTGAGTGACTTGAACTGATGACGAATTCCATTTCGTACGATTGGATAAAGGATTTCTATTTTTTTTGATATGAAATGATTTTGGCTAACGGATGGTATTCTAATTACATAGAATATATATATATATATATATATATATATATATATATATATATATATATATATATATATATATATAGATCAAAAGATTATATATATATATATAGATCAAAAGATTTCGTAGATTACGGAGGACTTTGCGGGATATGTCAGGCAAAGTTTAAAGTAACAGATACGATAAGATATGATTTAGCAGATATGCTAAGATATGAATTTTTGTCTATACACTATTCATGCAATCAATGCACCAAGATGTGTCTTAGACTAAAAATGATAAGCAGGTAATTTCCTGAGGATGATAAGTAGTTAATTTTCGACACAAAATGATAAGCAACACTTTTGACATGCAGACAAAGTCGAAGTCCAGACTCACTAATGCATCATATCGACTTATCAGTTAGACACACTAATACGGACCTGGTTCGCTAAGACCACCGCTCTGATACCAACTGAAAGGACCCGTTCATATACATTATAAACGATTCACAATAGTTGATTACATTGCGAGGTATTTGACCTCTATATGATACATTTTACAAACATTGCATTCGTTTTTAAAAGACAAACTTTCTTTACATCGAAAATTGACAGGCATGCATACCATTTCATAATATCTACTATCCAACTATAAATTGATTTAATAATAATCTTTGATGAACTCAATGACTCGAATGCAACGTTCTTCAAAATATGCTATGAAAAACTTCAAGTAATATCTTTAAAATGAGCAAATGCACAACGGAAGATTTCTTTAACACCTGAGAATAAACATGATTTAAAGTGTCAACCAAAAGGTTGGTGAGTTCATTAGTTTATCATAATCATTTATTTCCATCATTTTAATAGACCACAAGAATTTCATTTCCAGTTCTCATAAATATACGTCCCATGCATAGAGACAAAAATAATCATTCATATGGTGAACACCTGGTAACCGACATTAACTAGATACATATAAGAATATCCCTATCATTCCGGGATCCTCCTTCGGATATGATATAAATTTCGAAGTACTAAAGCATCCGGTACTTTGGATGGGGTTTGTTAGGCCCAATAGATCTATCTTTAGGATTCGCGTCAATTAGGGTGTATGTTCCCTAATTCTTAGATTACCAGACTTTAATAAAAAGGGGCATATTCGATTTTGATAATTCAACCATAGAATGTAGTTTCAATTACTTGTGTCTATTTCGTCAAACATTTATAAAAGCGCATGTATTCTCAGTCCCAAAAATATAAAGGGTAAAAAGGCAAATGAAACTCACCATACTGTATTTCGTAGTAAAAATACATATAACGTCATTGAACAAGTGCAAGGTTGGCCTCGGATTCACGAACCTAAATTAATTATATATATTTATGTGTTGGTCAATATTTGTCTAACAAATTAGGTCAAGTCATAGTGTACCACAATCCTAATGCTCGAGACTAATATGCAAAAGTCAACAAAAGTAAATTTGACTCAAAATAATTTCCAAAAATCTATATATGATTAATATATAGTTTAAATATCATCGTTTTATATTTTTAAAAGATTTATTAGAGTAAATAATATAATTTATTTATTAATAAATAAAATTTTATATTAAATTTATATAATAAAATATACTTTTATATATATTAAGTAATAAAATTTATAGGGTTCATTTAATATCATAAAGATAATATGATAGGTATTATTAAAGTAAGTTATTACACGTAGTAAAATATGTTTGTATCACATATTTATTTGATAAAATAATATCTATAATGATAGTAAGTAAAAGTTGTATTATTTTGTAATAATAATTATTATTATAAAAATATCAATATTTATAATTACTAAGATGACATTATGATAAAACGATAATTCTAATTATGATAACTTTAATATTTACGATAATTTTTAATATTATCTTTAAAATAATAATTCTATTTAAAATAATAATAATAATGATATTTTATAGTAACAATGACATTGATAATGCTAAAAACGAACATATATTTCATAGCATTATTCCTCAAGAAAGACAAGCTTTTAGTTGCAATTGTTCTATTTACAAGTGATATTCGTTTAAATAATAAAAGGTGAAGACAAAAGACAGATTCGACGAATTGAAGACGTAAACGACCAAAAAGCTCAAAAGTACAAAAGACAATCAAAAAGGTTCCAATTATTGATAAGAAACGTCTCGAAATTACAAGAGTACAAGATTCAAAACGTAAAGTACAAGATATTAAATTGTACGCAAGGACGTTCGAAAATTCGGAACCGGGACCAGAGTCAACTGTTAACGCTCGACGCAACGGACTAAAAATTACAAGTTAACTATGTATATAAATATAATATAATATATAATTAATTATATTAATTATATATATATTATATATATATATTATAAACCGTCGGCAGAGAAAGACTCCAAGGGTGTGAGCTGTAAATACATTCTCCGCGACTCGCGGAGTTTGAAGAGGATTTTGCCGCGAGTCGCGGAGCCCCAAAAATCAACTCTGCCTATAAAGCAAACCGAATTCTGATCAAAAATTAAATATCTTTTTCTTCTCTTATCATACGTAAAATTTATATATATATATATATAATTTATATTTTAATTTTAATTTTAATTCTAATAATAAGGGTATGTTAGCGAATGTTGTAAGGGTGTAAGTCGAAATTCTGTCCGTGTAACGCTACGCTATTTTAAAATCATTGTAAGTTATGTTCAACCTTTTTACATTAATGTCTCGTAGCTAAGTTATTATTATGCTTATTTAAAACGAAGTAATCATGATGTTGGGCTAATTACTAAAATTGGGTAATTGGGCTTTGTACCATAATTGGGGTTTGGACAAAAGAACGACACTTGTGGAAATTAGACTATGAGCTATTAATGGGCTTTATATTTGTTTAACTAAATGAAAGTTTGTTAATGTTAATATAAAGATTTATAATTGGGCGTCCCTATAAATTACCATATACACTCGATCGGACACGATGGGCGGGGTATTTATATGTACGAATAATCGTTCATTTAACCGGACACGGGAATGGATTAATAGCCACTAGAATAATTAAAACAGGGGTGAAATTACATTCAAGGGTAATTGGTGTAATTGCTAACAAAATAGTAAAACCTTGGTTTACACGCAGTTGATAACCTGGTGTATTCATTAAACAAAGTATTAAAACCTTGTTACAATTCGAATCCCCAATTAGTTGGAATATTTAACTTCGAGTATAAGGATAATTTGACGAGGACACTCGCACTTTATATTTATGACTGATGGACTGTTATGGACAAAAACCAGACGGACATATTAAATAATCCAGGACAAAGGACAATTAACCCATGGGCATAAAACTAAAATCAACACGTCAAACATCATGATTACGGAAGTTTAAATAAGCATAATTCTTTTATTTCATATTTAATTTCCTTTATTTTATATTTAATTGCACTTCTAATTATCGCACTTTTATTTATTGTTATTTAATCGCACTTTTAATTATCGTACTTTTTAATTATCGCAATTTTATTTTATCGCACTTTTATTATTCGCAATTTCATTATCGTTATTTACTTTACGATTTAATTTAAGTCTTGTATTTATTTTATATTTTACATTAGGTTTTAACTGCGACTAAAGTTTTAAAATCGACAAACCGGTCATTAAACGGTAAAAACCCCCCTTTATAATAATAATATTACTTATATATATATTTGTATTTTTATAAAAGTAAACTAATATAGCGTTGAGCTTTGTTTAAAGATTTCCCTGTGGAACGAACCAGACTTACTAAAAACTACACTACTGTACGATTAGGTACACTGCCTATAAGTGTTGTAGCAAGGTTTAAGTATATCCATTCTATAAATAAATAAATATCTTGTGTAAAATTGTATCGTATTTAATAGTGTTTTCTGCTAAAATTAATAGTATTTTATACCCCTCTGCTTTGACATCAAGTATTTTTGGCGCCGCTGCCGGGGACACTCTTAAACGCCGGAAGCGCAACGCTAATATATAAAGAAAGAAAAAAAAAATTTTTAGTTAACTTTTATTAAAATTCGTTTTTGTAAAAATACGTTTTAATTATTCAAAAATATAAAAAGAAAAACAAAAATATAAGTATTTTTTTTTAGTATTTTTTTTTAAATATTTAAGTTTTATAAGTTTCTTTATTTTTAGTTTAGTTTATAAAAATATAAGTTTTATTTTAATATCTTTTATAAATAATAAAAATAGAAAACAGAAAATAAAAATAAATAAATAAAGAAAAAACGCGTCGAAGATTAAATCTGTCAACTGAATTTCTGAACCCCGCGAGTCGCGGGGTTTGAAGCATTAAATACCGCGACTCGCGGAGCCTTTCTGACACACGGACAGAAGCCCTAATTCAGCATTAATTACGGGTTTTAATTAATTATTATTATTATTTAACCCTAATTATTATTATTATTATTATTAGTTTTATTTTTACTTTTACTTTTTATTTAATTTATGTATTTAGTATTAATTAGTTTTATTAAATTGTAAAATTAGTAGTTTTATTAAATAAATAATATAAAAATAATATTTTTATAAAAATTGTACTTTTTACAACTTTTTGTATATTTTTATATTTTGTCCCTTTTTAATCGTTTTAGCGTAATATTTGTATTTTTCTCTCATATTTAATTTTAAACTTAGTTTTTGCTATAGTTATTTTTACTCCTAGATTTTTAGGCTTTGCCGTAGAATTCCTTAAGTGCTTTTTCTTTAGACTAAGATTTAGGTGCTTTAGAATTTTGCGACGCCTTTTTAAGTTTTAGTTTCTTTTTAAGTTATTTCCATTTGGGATTTAGTTTTTCCTTGTAAGCTTTAATATTTTTAGACGACTTTTACTATGTACCAATTATCATTCCAATTAGTAATTTCAATTTACGATTATAATTTTAAGTTAGTTGTAGTAATAAGGTTAGGTTAGTCAACTATTTTTAAGTTTTTATAAGTTTCTTTTATTTTTCCGTCACCTTTTATTTTTCAACCATTTTTTTTCTTTTTCAACCTTTTTCGACGAACTCTTTTTCTCTCTTATTTCTCGCTATTCTAGTTTTAGGACATAGATTTTTATTCTACTTCTTATCTAAATTTCTTAAAATTACGAAAATTTATTTTAAGTGGTTAAATTGATAGACATCAAAATTTTCTGGTTCGTAGTAATAGTTGGATTTGTACGTGGACCGGGTTATTGGAGCCAAACAGTCCTCAATTATATTGAGACCAAACGAATCCTGCCCCTCTGTTGCATCTTTTGGCTATTCGAAACGTGGGCAAAATCAGAAAAGTCTATTGATTGGATAACTTATTATAATTTTTCTTTTTTTTTTTTTAAAACTAATAGGATATTCAGTGAATGCACCGAGCAAGACGTTCACCACCTTTTGTACGTTCACCACCTGTAACTAGATCAAGACATTTAGCAAATATAACCGCCGTTGATTTTTCTTTAGAATCGTCATCCAGTCAACCAAGTACTTCAGTTCAAATTTCCGATAATCCATTTTTTGAACCAAACCTCACAATTGAGAATCCGGAAAATATTCAGGAACGGTTCGTAGATCCTGAACCATTAAACTTTCCTCCGGAACCACCAATCATTCAAACAGAGATTGTTGAGGAACGAACTATTAAATCAGAATCATCTAGTGATACCGATTCAACAAATTCAATTATGGAGAATCTGGAACCTTTAAGTATGGAAGACTGAATGAGAGCTAAACGCACTGGCCAAGGTCACGCAATTACTCATCCAGACATTAATGCACCAGATTATGAAATCAAAGGACAAATTTTACACATGGTGACTAATTAATGCCAATTTAGTGGTGCGCCGAAGGAAGATCCAAATGAACATCTACGTACCTTTAATAGGATCTGCACACTATTTAAAATACGAGAAGTGGAGGATGAACAGATATATCTCATGTTATTTCCCTGGACTTTAAAGGGAGAAGCCAAAGATTGGTTGGAATCGTTACCTGAAGGGGCGATTGATACATGGGACGTTTTAGTTGACAAATTTCTTAAACAATTCTTTCCTGCATCTAAAGCCGTAAGACTTCAAGCAGAAATTGTTACGTTCACACAGAAACCAAATGAAACTCTATATGAGGCGTGGACAAGATATGGAAAGTTGTTAAGAGGATGTCCGCAACATGGTTTAGACACCTGTCAAATAGTACAAATATTCTACCAAGGATGCGACATCACTACAAGAAAAGACATAGATATAGCAGCTGGTGGTTCTATTATGAAGAAAACCGAAACTGATGCTTACAAAATTATTGATAACACTGCTTCCCACTCACATGAGTGGCACCAAGAAAAAGATATCATTAGATCATCTAAAGCAGCTAGAGCCGATTCTAGCCATGACTTGGATTCCATTTCCGCAAAGATAGATGCTGTGGAGAGACGAATGGAAAAGATGACTAAAGATATTCACTCAATACGAATTAGTTGTGAGCAGTGTGGAGGACCACATTTGACAAAAGATTGTCTCAGTATTGAATTAACAATGGAACAAAGAGAGAATATTTCATACATAAACCAAAGGCCTGGAAATAATTATCAGAATAATTATCAACCGCCAAGACCGATTTACAATCAAAACCAGAATTATAACCGAAATATTCCATACAACAACCAACAAGGTCCTAGCAATCAACCAGTATCCAATAATACTTACAATCAGCAAAGACCGAATTTTCAAAACAAACCACCACAACAAACCGATGATAAAAAGCCGAATTTAGAAGATATGATGACGAAGCTAGTTGAAACTCAAACGCAGTTTTTCACATCTCAAAAACAAACTAATGAACAAAATGCTCAAGCATTTAGAAATCAACAAGCTTCTATTCAAAATCTGGAACAAGAAGTAAGTAACCTAGCAAGGTTAATAGGTGAAAGAAAACCGGGAAGTCTACCTAGTGATACAAATGCTAACCCCAGGAATGAAACAGCTAAAGCCATTACCACAAGAAGTGGTACAACACTTAAACCACCTGAAATACCTGTAACTTCTGATGAAGCTATTCCTACTCCACAAGAACCACAACCTGATCAAGATAAGGAAAAAGAACCGGTAGTTGAAAAGGTTAATGAAGATAACACAGTTAAGGATAAACCTTATGTTAAACCATACCAACCACCACTTCCTTACCCGAGTAAAATGAAGAAAGAAAAACTTGAAGCCGAGCAATCCAAATTTTTGGATATGTTTAAACAGATAAATGTAAATCTTCCTTTCATTGATGTGATTTCAGGAATGCCAAGATATGCTAAATTCCTGAAAGATCTAATCTCAAATAGAAAGAAAATGGAAGAACTCTCGGCTGTTACTATGAATGCTAATTGTTCAGCAGTGCTGTTGAATAAGATACCAGAAAAATTATCTGATCCAGGAAGTTTCACAATTCCATGTTTTCTGGGTAGTCTTAGTTCAAAAGAAGCATTGGCAGACTTAAGTGCTAGTATAAATCTAATGCCGTATTCACTATACACTAAACTAGACCTTGGAGAATTGAAACCAACCAGAATAAGCATACAACTAGCCGATAGATCAATAAAATATCCTAGAGGGATAATGGAGAACATGCTAGTTAAAGTTGGTACTTTAGTATTTCCAGTAGATTTTGTTGTTCTGGACATGGAAGAAGATTCTCAAGTTCCTCTCATATTAGGAAGACCATTCTTAAACACGGCTAAAGCAATGATAGACGTGTTCGGTAAGAAACTGACCCTAAGTATAGAGGATGAGAGTGTTACCTTTTCAGTTGATAGAGCAATGCAACAACCACAATCTGCAGACGATACATGTTATTATATTCAAACTATAGATGCACATGCAGAATTATTAGAAGAATTTCCAGAATTACAAGGAACAGGAGAATGTTCTTTAGGAGAAGGTAATGAACCAATTGATGAAGCTGAAATGTTAGCTACACTTATAGCTAATGGATATGAACCAACAACAGAAGAAATTCAAATGCTAAAAGAAGAAGACAGATATCGATATAAATCATCGATAGAAAGAACCTCCGAAATTAGAGTTAAAGCCACTTCCAAACCATTTGGAATACGCTTATTTACATGGTGAATCTGAATTACCTGTAATAATATCGTCTTCTCTTACTGAAAATGAGAAATCACAACTCATTTCTGTGTTGAAAGCTCATAAACCAGCCATTGCATGGAAGATTCATGATATTAAAGGAATAAGTCCTTCGTATTGCACACATAAAATCCTTATGGAAGAAGGTCATAAAACGTATGTGCAACGCCAACGAAGACTAAATCCTAATATGCAAGATGTAGTTAAGAAAGAGATTATTAAACTGCTAGATGCAGGTTTGATATATCCAATTTCTGATAGTCCATGGGTAAGCCCAGTTTAATGCGTACCTAAGAAGGGTGGCATGACTGTCATTACAAATGAGAAAAATGAGCTTATTCCTACTAGGACTGTAACAGGATGGCGTGTGTGTATTGATTACAGAAAATTGAATGACGCCACCAGAAAAGATCACTTTCCCTTACCTTTCATTGATCAAATGTTGGAAAGATTAGCCGGAAATAGTTACTATTGTTTTCTAGATGGATTTTCCGGATATTTTCAAATTCCAATAGCACCCGAGGACCAAGAGAAAACCACATTCACGTGCCCTTATGGTACTTTTGCTTACAAACGCATGCCATTTGGACTTTGTAACGCCCCTGCAACCTTTCAAAGGTGTATGATGGCGATTTTTCACGACATGATAGAAGAATGCATGGAAGTATTCATGGATGACTTTTCAGTCTTCGGTGATACATTTAAATCATGTCTAGTTAATCTGGAACGAATGCTAATTAGATGCGAAAAATCAAATCTAGTACTTAATTGGGAGAAATGCCATTTTATGGTTAAAGAAGGCATCGTTCTTGGACATAAAATTTCAAAAGAAGGAATTGAAGTGGATAGAGCTAAAGTAGATGTAATTGCTAAACTTCCACATCCCACCAATATTAGAGGAGTTAGGAGTTTTCTAGGGCATGCCGGTTTTTACCGACGTTTCATAAAAGATTTTTCTAAAATTGCCACTCCTATGAATAAACTCCTAGAAAAGGATGCTCCATTCATCTTTTCAGATGAGTGCATCAAATCTTTTAATATTCTTAAAGAAAAACTCACTAATGCACCGATCATGATAACACCAAATTGGAATCTACCATTTGAACTAATGTGCGATGCAAGTGATTTTGCAATGGGAGCCGTTTTAGGACAAAGGATTGAAAAATGATTTCAACCTATATATTATGCTAGTAAGACGTTACAAGGAGCACAAACAAACTATACAACTACTGAAAAAGAACTCCTTGCTATTGTCTTTGCTTTTGACAAATTTCGATCATATCTCGTTCTAGCAAAAACGGTGGTCTATACCGACCATTCTGCTCTTAGATACCTATTTTCAAAACAAGATGCTAAACCAAGATTAATCCGTTGGATCTTACTCTTACAAGAGTTTGATATTGAAATCCGAGATAAAAGAGGAGCAGAAAATCTCGCCGCTGATCATCTTTCTCGTCTTGAAAATCCTGAGTTAGAAGTTCTAAATGAATCGGCCATACAAGACAACTTTCCTGATGAATATCTATTGAAGATAGATTATAAAGAAATCCCATGGTTTGCAGACTATGCAAACTACTTAGTTTGTGGATTCCTTGAAAAAGGATTATCGTACCAAAGACGAAAAAAATTCTTCAGTGATATAAAACACTATTTCTGGGAAGATCCACATCTGTTTAAAAGTTGTCCCGATGGAATAATACGCCGATGTGTATTTGGAGATGAAGCTAGTAAAATTTTAAACCATTGTCACACAGGACCAACAGGAGGGCATTATGGGCCTCAACTAACAGCAAGAAAAGTTTATGAAGCTGGATTCTATTGGCCTACAATTTACAAAGACGCACACCTTCTTTGCAAATCCTGTGATGCATGTCAAAGGGCCGGAAAAATAAGTCAACGTGATGAAATGCCACAAAATGTCATCCAAGTATGTGAAGTATTTGACATTTGGGGTATTGACTTTATGGGTCCATTTCCAAAATCTCATAATAATCTATATATACTCGTAGCCATTGATTATGTATCTAAATGGGCGGAAGCACAAGCTCTCCCAACTAACGATGCACGAGTTGTAGTCAACTTTTTAAAACGTCTTTTTGCAAGGTTTGGAACACCGAAAGCTTTAATAAGTGATCGGGGTACTCATTTCTGTAATAATCAACTTGAGAAAGTTCTTAAAAGATATGGAGTAACTCATAAAATCTCCACCGCATATCATCCACAAACAAGTGGACAAGTTGAAAATACCAACCGAGCTTTAAAACGTATTCTAGAGAAAACCGTAGGATCAAATCCGAAGGAATGGTCCATTAAATTGGAGGATGCACTCTGGGCTTTTAGAACAGCCTACAAAACTCCAATTGGAACCACACCTTTTAGACTTGTTTATGGAAAAGCATGTCATCTTCCAGTAGAAATTGAACACAAAGCATTTTGGGCTTTGAAGACATGTAATCTTGATTTACATGAAGCTGGACGTCTACGATTAAGTCAACTAAATGAATTAGAAGAATTAAGACATGAAGCATACGAAAATTCGTTAATCTATAAAGAAAGAACGAAGAAATGGCATGATAAAAGAATCAGAAGTTCAAAAGAATTTAAAGAAGGAGACAGAGTTCTTCTTTTCAATTCACGATTCAAGCTATTTCCTGGAAAATTGAAATCAAGATGGTCTGGACCATTCATAGTCAAAAGAGTTTTTCCATACGGAACGATAGAATTAATAAATTCAAATGGGATTGAATTTAAAGTTAATGGTCACAGAGTTAAACATTACATACATGGTCCGATGGAAGTCGACAACGAAGTTAATCACAATTTCGATACCACAACTAACTAAGTGTGGGGAGAATCAAGTCTTTAAAGGATAATATGTATTTCTGTTAGAGTTAGATTGTCTGTTTTCGTGTAGTTCTCGAAAATGGAACCCAAATGGTCTTTCCCTAGCAGACCCTAAAGAACTAGTCTTCTCCCCCCATTCTGAATTTTTATATTTTTTAGGTTTTTACGAAATGAAGACTGCCTGTGAACTAAACCATGGTCTAATGCTACACGCTTTGATCACTAAAAGAAATAATGACATACTACCGAGTGAAATAGTATCAGTAATCAGAGAAAGAATGGACGGAGTTAGAAAAGAATCCAGATGCGAAGATAATAAGTTACAATTTGGTAAAGGAAAATCAAAATCCGCAGCAAAAAGAAGAGCACGACACCTAGAAAGATGTCACAAATGCGGAAAATGGTCACATGGAGGTAAATGTTCAAATAATCAAACATATTCAAATACCGAATTTGTTACTTTATGCAGAGACGGACCGTTCATATGTTTAGAAGAAAAGACACTGAATGCTCGAGGTTACGCCTATGTAGCCATGGAAAACCAATTAAACCGACTATCTTATGAATGGGATAGATCATATAACTAAGAAATCTATTTCACAGGTATGTCTGTACAGTTTTTATTTTTATTTTTATTTTTAACCTTTTGATAATAAACGCTAATTTGTTCGCTAAAAAGTATTAAATTGGTATTGAATAAAATTAGGTTTGGCGACCGAAATTATTGATATCATTCAAAAATTTATTACATCACTGCGAAATTTAACGTTTATTCTTAAGGTATAAATATCTTTAAACAATCAACCCAAAATATTTCAAAAATTCGTCATGAGTTAAATTAGGTCTTGGAACCGAAATTACTTTACCGAAAAGAGGGGCGCATATTTTTGATAATATTTGATTGATTAAAGTGGGATAAAAAGACAAAAAGATTTTTAATTTTATTTTTACCATATTTTTAAAATTAATATTTAAATCTTAAATTAATATTGTAAACTTTGTAAAAACAATATATTTAAAATTGTAAATATTTGAAAAATTAATATAAGTTTGATATGAATTTATAAATTTTTAAATTAAGTTTGGTGTGAATTTTTAATTTTTAAAATATGAATTCTTAATTTTATGCATTTTAAATTTTAAGTTTGGTGTGAATTTTTAATTTTAATTTTGAATTTTATATTTAAGTTGTGTGAATTTAAAAACAAAAATTTACTTTATCTCATTAAGTTAAGAATATGATTTTTAAAATTCGTCGTAAGTTGAAGACTAGGTCTTTGAACCGAAATTGCTTTACCCGAGGGAGGGACGAGAACTTTTATTATCATTATTTTTAATCTTATTGAATTAAAGTATGGCAAAAAACATTGAAAAAACCCAAAAATCTTAGCTTTTAAAACAATCGCTACAAAAAGACAAATTTTAAAATTTTGTCGAAGGACGGACTAGGACATCGATCCGAAACGACCTCGTCCTAAATAACAAGGGAAACAAAATTTTAAAATTAAGTACTTAATTGTTTTAATAAGTTAATGATTATAAAAATAAAAAAAAAAAAAAAATACCAAACTCCGTTACTCGCGGAGTTTGGAGGGTTAATCCCCGCGACTCGCGGAGGAGCCGGATTACAGAAAAAAAAATAAGAGCTGCAAACTGATCAGTTTCATACTCCTCAACCCAAAAATACAGCTCGAAAAACTGCACCCGAAAAACACGAAAAAACCCCCCAAAATCACAATTTTTAACCGTTAATCACAAATTTTTTTGCTAAAATCATGTTGAGAAGGATGCTATCTAAGAATTACTCAAGAAAAACGGTAAATTTCTACACCTAAACACCATTTAATTCGAAATTTGATGTTCTTGAGCAATTTTGTCCCCAATTTGATTTTGATGCTTTTTAGTGTAATTAAGCTTAAATTGTTTATGTATTATGCTTGTATAACCTAGATTGATGCTGTTTAACATGATTAGAAGCCTTAAACTTCAAATTTTTAGGAATCTAAGGTTTGTGTTCTTGAACAATTTGGGACTTTTTGATATAAACAGGTTATGGCCGATTTTTGTCATGAATTGTTGCTAAATTAAAATGGACTTTTTCAAGTCTAAAATTCATGAACTTGATTTTTGAAAGATAATGCCATTTGAGACTAGTTTAATTGCTGGTAATGATTATTTTGACATGTTATTTGAGTTGAATGCTTATGAACTTGGCGAACATTTTCGTATATGCTTATTTGAAAAAGTGTAGATTTGATAAAAATGTGAAAATAAGCTTAAGTTTGATATAAATTGATAATGTCATTGTAATTATTTTGATTGATGATTTTGCTGACACTAATGCATATTTGGATGCACAAAAATTGTGTTTGATGTGTTTTGCAGAATGAAAGGGGTGAATCTTCATCCCAAGCCCGCAATGCTCCTGCTGAGAATTTGGAACAACAGGAGGTGGATAACTACTACAAGCAGGATATACCTCATCCAATCATGACCTTTTCTGATATGCACTTGGAAGAGTTGCACCCGAACCTGAGATTTGACAGACTTTGGATAGATTATCCAAAATATCAACGGGGTTTGCATACTCTTCATTCTAAGGTTGTTGAGGTACCGAGGGTCATAGAATAGGGACCCTTAGAAGCTGTAGAATTGGCCGGGCCAATTAGGGAATTACTTGTACAGAGGTATGGTAATTCTTCTTTTAATGACTGGATATGTTTATTCACCATACGTAGACCTGTATATAAAGTATGGTGTGAAGAATTGTTATGTAGTATAGAGTTGAATGATCGGGTAGCTAGTTTAACCGATCGTTCTTTTATTAGATTTTTGTTAGGCGGTTCGATGCGCCACATGTCTTTACTGGACATGGCTCAGGCTTTACGTATATATACGCCTGAGGAGTTAGCGTCTGCCGATTGTAGAGGATTGATACTAAACGGTAGAAAGATAGATGAGAATTTTGATACACACGGTGTGTGGAGTCAAATGACAAGCCATCACCATTTCAAAGGGGGAAATTACTCTTATTTGGATATAGATAGAGCCGAATTAAGAGTGATACATAGGTTTTTAGCTAATTCGATTACACAAAGGGGTAAAAACAAGGAAAAAGTAAATGAACAGGATTTGTTTTACCATATGTGTATTCGAGACCCACAAAGCGCTGTAAGTATACCATATTGTGTGGGTTATTATTTATCAGCTATGGTTCGGGGGATGCGACCACATAGCATAATAGGAGGTGGTATTTTTATTACTTTGATTGGTGAATATCTCGGTGTGGATATAAGTCGGGGGGGATTATTACTAGAAGAGCCGGAACCCCGCGATACTATAGGTTTAAATGTATACCATGGTGCGAAAGTTTTGAAGAGGCGAAATAACGCCGCAGTACGATACCATGGTAGACATCCACAGGTGGAGAGAAACCAGCAACAAGGTAATGTAGGAGGGGGGAATGAGATGCAAGAAATGCATAGGTTTATAGCTTCTCAGGAATACGAAAATGCTAGACAGAGAGCATTTGAAGATTGGCAAGTTCATCAGAACCAAATCATAGCTCATTGCCAACATATAGGTAGAAACTATATTCCTACACCGAAACCCATCTTCCCTCCTTGGTCTATAGAGATGCAGCTACCATATCCTACGTATGACCCTGCCGAAGCATTCTATAGCACTTATGGTTATGCCTGGAACCCCTATTGGTACTAATATCATCCTTAGTTTACTTATTTTTTTTTTATTTTGTAATTTGTAATTATTGATACATTTAATATTTTTGTTAATATTGTAATCATTTTTATAATTATCTAACTTTTATTCTTAGATTTTAATAATTTTTTGAATGTGGGGTAATATACCAAACTTCAAAAATATGTATATATGTTTGCAGTTTATCTTATGTACACAACAGGGTAAAACAACGCATTTTCAAAGACTGGCATTAAGTTCAGCAAAAGCAAGTAATTTTGACGACAAGATGCAAAATATATGTGAAATAACAACAAGACGGAATGAACAAATGATGTGCACCATTTATCATTCAGCAAACAAACGCCAATATAATTGGAAACTTTGGTAAAAATTTAATCATTTTCACACTAATCACCCTCAATAATTTAAATTGTTACTGATTTCTTGCAAATGAGGGCATTGCAAGATCTTAAGTGTGGGAAGGGGTTAAATTCTTTCGGATTTTAAAATTTTTATCTTAAACACTTGGTTACCATTAAAAAACAGTAGTTGTATTAGAATCTAGTGCTCTCTGATAAAAAAGAACAGCCCTAGTCTTATATACTGACTACCCAATTCTAGTAAAATTTTTCAAAATTTTCAATTAAATGAATTCAAAATCATGTTTATACATATTTATGAACGATAAAACTAGGTTTTAACACCGAAATTATTGTTACCTCGGAAAGGACATAAATTAAGAAACAAACTAAAATGTTAAAATTCATTTAAAATGGAATAGAGGACGATAAAAAGGAAAATAAAAGCCAAGTGTGGGAAAATTTACCAAGTTATCTTAAACATATGTCACATATATCTGTAACAAATAACTGAAAATACTTTTGCTTTGGACTAAACTAAACTGTTTTACCCGATGAAAGAAAAGAAGAGATGGATCTACACGATGAATCAATTCCATCACTAAAAGGAAGTAAAGTCTTCCGAAAAAGAAACGCGCTTCTTGATTTAGGTCATGAAGTTGTCGTCCAGACCAGCTGTAGGTTGACGAAAAATCTAGAAAAGTCATCACTAAAATCAGCAGGAAATCCACGGACCTCAGCATTAAACAGGGTCGCCAAGTGGTCAGATTTATCCTAACCATGAGAAGGATTTATCTCGTACAATGGGGGGCACCATGCAAATTAGCTGGATAAGACTAATGAATCAGATCCCCAGAAAGGATAATCTCCTTAAAGATTAAAAATCAGCTTTTAAGACTGATATTACTCAATCCTAGAGATTGACCTTAAAGATTGAGAATTACAAACTCATGGAATTCGATGATATCTAAACTCGAGCTTAAACGAGAAAATATTTTGATCAAAATTATAAACCGATTTGTTTTCTGAAAACCCTATTTTCAATGCGTTCATTACCATTGAACGTAAAATCCTAGGAATTCACCTGGAATTCATTAGGTCACCTGAACTAAATCGGGTGTCAACCGTAAGAACGGTGGTTGCATAGTGGTCAAAGACAGGACCTTGTGCCAGACCGAAAAATTATAAGGGTGAGCTTTACTATTGCTCCTACCAAGAATAGTAATTGCGTCCGACACGTTATAGACCATAATCAAAAGCATGTCACGGGACATTGCCTTAACAGTTGCTTGTTCAACGCTTTCCTTTACAACCGGACGGTAGTTTGCCGAAAGGTAATATACGGAACAAGTAAACTGGACGTGTTGCTTTCCTAATACAAGGTTAGCAAGTGGGTGACACAAAACAGCAAGTTTTGAGCTAAAATTTTCAAATCTGAAACCCACCAAACCCACAAAAATATTTTGCAAACACCGGTAAAGGGTTATCCCGGAAAACTTATCTAGGGTAAAAACTAGATTTAATTTTCAAAAGATCAAATGTTTTCATAAAGATCCAATTTCCTTAATGGATCTAAATTTTTATAGTCATGTGGGACTGTAAACCATATCGTTACTACCATTGTTTATACCGCCGTATAGAAATCACTGATGTACAAAGTGTGAAGAATAAAGAAGTGATTCTAGTATTTCAAGACAATATTGCTTGAGGACAAGCAACGCTCAAGTGTGGGAATATTTGATAATGCTAAAAACGAACATATATTTCGTAGCATTATTCCTCAAGAAAGACAAGCTTTTAGTTGCAATTGTTCTATTTACAAGTGATATTCGTTTAAATAATAAAAGGTGAAGACAAAAGACAGATTCGACGAATTGAAGACGCAAACGACCAAAAAGCTCAAAAGTACAAAAGACAATCAAAAAGGTTCCAATTATTGATAAGAAACGTCTCGAAATTACAAGAGTACAAGATTCAAAACGCAAAGTACAAGATATTAAATTGTACGCAAGGACGTTCGAAAATCCGGAACCGGGACCAGAGTCAACTCTTAACGCTCGACGCAACGGACTAAAAATTACAAGTTAACTATGTATATAAATATAATATAATATATAATTAATTATATTAATTATATATATATTATATATATATATATTATAAACCGTCGGCAGAGAAAGACTCCAAGGGTGTGAGCTGTAAATACATTCTCCGCGACTCGCGGAGTTTGAAGAGGATTTTGCCGCGAGTCGCGGAGCCCCAAAAATCAACTCTGCCTATAAAGCAAACCGAATTCTGATCAAAAATTAAATATCTTTTTCTTCTCTTATCATACGTAAAATTTATATATATATATATATAATTTATATTTTAATTTTAATTTTAATTCTAATAATAAGGGTATGTTAGCGAATGTTGTAAGGGTGTAAGTCGAAATTCTGTCCGTGTAACGCTACGCTATTTTAAAATCATTGTAAGTTATGTTCAACCTTTTTACATTAATGTCTCGTAGCTAAGTTATTATTATGCTTATTTAAAACGAAGTAATCATGATGTTGGGCTAATTACTAAAATTGGGTAATTGGGCTTTGTACCATAATTGGGGTTTGGACAAAAGAACGACACTTGTGGAAATTAGACTATGGGCTATTAATGGGCTTTATATTTGTTTAACTAAATGAAAGTTTGTTAATGTTAATATAAAGATTTACAATTGGGCGTCCCTATAAATTACCATTTACACTCGATCGGACACGATGGGCGGGGTATTTATATGTACGAATAATCGTTCATTTAACCGGACACGGGAATGGATTAATAGCCACTAGAATAATTAAAACAGGGGTGAAATTACATTCAAGGGTAATTGGTGTAATTGTTAACAAAGTAGTAAAACCTTGGTTTACACGCAGTCGATAACCTGGTGTATTCATTAAACAAAGTATTAAAACCTTGTTACAATTCGAATCCCCAATTAGTTGGAATATTTAACTTCGGGTATAATAATAATTTGACGAGGACACTCGCACTTTATATTTATGACTGATGGACTGTTATGGACAAAAACCAGACGGACATATTAAATAATCCAGGACAAAGGACAATTAACCCATGGGCATAAAACTAAAATCAACACGTCAAACATCATGATTATGGAAGTTTAAATAAGCATAATTCTTTTATTTCATATTTAATTTCCTTTATTTTATATTTAATTGCACTTCTAATTATCGCACTTTTATTTATTGTTATTTAATCGCACTTTTAATTATCGTACTTTTTAATTATCGCAATTTTATTTTATCGCACTTTTATTATTCGCAATTTCATTATCGTTATTTACTTTACGATTTAATTTAAGTCTTGTATTTATTTTATATTTTACATTAGGTTTTAACTGCGACTAAAGTTTTAAAATCGACAAACCGGTCATTAAACGGTAAAAACCCCCCTTTATAATAATAATATTACTTATATATATATTTGTATTTTTATAAAAGTAAACTAATATAGCGTTGAGCTTTGTTTAAAGATTTCCCTGTGGAACGAACCGGACTTACTAAAAACTACACTACTGTACGATTAGGTACACTGCCTATAAGTGTTGTAGTAAGGTTTAAGTATATCCATTCTATAAATAAATAAATATCTTGTGTAAAATTGTATCGTATTTAATAGTGTTTTCTGCTAAAATTAATAGTATTTTATATACCCCTCTGCTTTGACATCAAGTATTTTTGGCGCCGCTGCCGGGGACACTCTTAAACGCCGGAAGCGCAACGCTAATATATAAAGAAAGAAAAAAAAAAATTTAGTTAACTTTTATTAAAATTCGTTTTTGTAAAAATACGTTTTAATTATTCAAAAATATAAAAAGAAAAACAAAAATATAAGTATTTTTTTTAGTATTTTTTTTAAATATTTAAGTTTTATAAGTTTCTTTATTTTTAGTTTAGTTTATAAAAATATAAGTTTTATTTTAATATCTTTTATAAATAATAAAAATAGAAAACAGAAAATAAAAATAAATAAATAAAGAAAAAACGCGTCGAAGATTAAATCTGTCAACTGAATTTCTGAACCCCGCGAGTCGCGGGGTTTGAAGCATTATATACCGCAAGTCGCGGAGCTTCTCTGACACGCGAACAGGAAGCCCTAATTCAGCATTAATTACGGTTTATTATTAATTATAATTATTATTTAACCCTAATTATTATTATTATTATTATTAGTTCTATTTTTACTTTTACTTTTTATTTAATTTATGTATTTAGTATTAATTAGTTTTATTAAATTGTAAAATTAGTAGTTTTATTAAATAAATAATATAAAAATAATATTTTTATAAAAATTGTACTTTTTACAACTTTTTGTATATTTTTATATTTTGTCCCTTTTTAATCGTTTTAGCGTAATATTTGTATTTTTCTCTCATATTTAATTTTAAACTTAGTTTTTGCTATAGTTATTTTTACTCCTAGATTTTTAGGCTTTGCCGTAGAATTCCTTAAGTGCTTTTTCTTTAGACTAAGATTTAGGTGCTTTAGAATTTTGCGACGCCTTTTTAAGTTTTAGTTTCTTTTTAAGTTATTTCCATTTGGGATTTAGTTTTTCCTTGTAAGCTTTAATATTTTTAGACGACTTTTACTATG
This sequence comes from Rutidosis leptorrhynchoides, assembly GCF_046630445.1. Classification (NCBI taxonomy): domain Eukaryota; kingdom Viridiplantae; phylum Streptophyta; class Magnoliopsida; order Asterales; family Asteraceae; genus Rutidosis; species Rutidosis leptorrhynchoides. Next base: position 5,962,597 of record NC_092340.1, read on the forward strand.
TACCAATTATCATTCCAATTAGTAATTTCAATTTGCGATTATAATTTTAAGTTAGTTGTAGTAATAAGGTTAGGTTAGTCAACTATTTTTAAGTTTTTATAAGTTTCTTTTATTTTTCCGTCACCTTTTATTTTTCAACCATTTTTTTTCTTTTTCAACCTTTTTCGACGAACTCTTTTTCTCTCTTATTTCTCGCTATTCTAGTTTTAGGACATAGATTTTTATTCTACTTCTTATCTAAATTTCTTAAAATTACGAAAATTTATTTTAAGTGGTTAAATTGATAGACATCAAAATTTTCTGGTTCGTAGTAATAGTTGGATTTGTACGTGGACCGGGTTATTGGAGCCAAACAGTCCTCAATTATATTGAGACCAAACGAATCCTGCCCCTCTGCTGCATCTTTTGGCTATTCGAAACTTGGGCAAAATCAGAAAAGTCTATTGATTGGATAACTTATTATAATTTTTCTTTTTTTTTTTTAAAACTAATAGGATATTCAGTGAATGCACCGAGCAAGACGTTCACCACCTTTTGTACGTTCACCACCTGTAACTAGATCAAGACATTTAGCAAATATAACCGCCGTTGATTTTTCTTTAGAATCGTCATCCAGTAGACCAAGTACTTCAGTTCAAATTTCCGATAATCCATTTTTTGAACCCGACCTCACAATTGAGAATCCGGAAAATATTCAGGAACGGTTCGTAGATCCTGAACCATTAAACTTTCCTCCGGAACCACCAATCATTCAAACAGAGATTGTTGAGGAACGAACTATTAAATCAGAATCATCTAGTGATATCGATTCAACAAATTCAATTATGGAGAATCTGGAACCTTTAAGTATGGAAGACCGAATGAGAGCTAAACGCACTGGCCAAGGTCACGCAATTACTCATCCAGACATTAATGCACCAGATTATGAAATCAAAGGACAAATTTTACACATGGTGACTAATCAATGCCAATTTAGTGGTGCGCCGAAAGAAGATCCAAATGAACATCTACGTACCTTTAATAGGATCTGCACACTATTTAAAATACGAGAAGTGGAGGATGAACAGATATATCTCATGTTATTTCCCTGGACTTTAAAGGGAGAAGCCAAAGATTGGTTGGAATCGTTACCTGAAGGGGCGATTGATACATGGGACGTTTTAGTTGACAAATTTCTTAAACAATTCTTTCCTGCATCTAAAGCCGTAAGACTTCAAGCAGAAATTGTTACGTTCACACAGAAACCAAATGAAACTCTATATGAGGCATGGACAAGATATGGAAAGTTGTTAAGAGGATGTCCGCAACATGGTTTAGACACCTGTCAAATAGTACAAATATTCTACCAAGGATGCGACATCACTACAAGAAAAGACATAGATATAGCAGCTGGTGGTTCTATTATGAAGAAAACCGAAACTGATGCTTACAAAATTATTGATAACACTGCTTCCCACTCACATGAGTGGCACCAAGAAAAAGATATCATTAGATCATCTAAAGCAGCTAGAGCCGATTCTAGCCATGACTTGGATTCCATTTCCGCAAAGATAGATGCTGTGGAGAGACGAATGGAAAAGATGACTAAAGATATTCACTCAATACGAATTAGTTGTGAGCAGTGTGGAGGACCACATTTGACAAAAGATTGTCTCAGTATTGAATTAACAATGGAACAAAGAGAGAATATTTCATACATAAACCAAAGGCCTGGAAATAATTATCAGAATAATTATCAACCGCCAAGACCGATTTACAATCAAAACCAGAATTATAATCGAAATATTCCATACAACAACCAACAAGGTCCTAGCAATCAACCAGTATCCAATAATACTTACAATCAGCAAAGCCCTAATTTTCAAAACAAACCACCACAACAAACCGATGATAAAAAGCCGAATTTAGAAGATATGATGACGAAGCTAGTTGAAACTCAAACGCAGTTTTTCACATCTCAAAAATAAACTAATGAACAAAATGCTCAAGCATTTAGAAATCAACAAGCTTCTATTCAAAATCTGGAACAAGAAGTAAGTAACCTAGCAAGGTTAATAGGTGAAAGAAAACCGGGAAGTCTACCTAGTGATACAAATGCTAACCCCAGGAATGAAACAGCTAAAGCCATTACCACAAGAAGTGGTACAACACTTAAACCACCTGAAATACCTGTAACTTCTGATGAAGCTATTCCTACTCCACAAGAACCACAACCTGATCAAGATAAGGAAAAAGAACCGGTAGTTGAAAAGGTTAATGAAGATAACACAGTTAAGGATAAACCTTATGTTAAACCATACCAACCACCACTTCCTTACCCGAGTAAAATGAAGAAAGAAAAACTTGAAGCCGAGCAATCCAAATTTTTGGATATGTTTAAACAGATAAATGTAAATCTTCCTTTCATTGATGTGATTTCAGGAATGCCAAGATATGCTAAATTCCTGAAAGATCTAATCTCAAATAGAAAGAAAATGGAAGAACTCTCGGCTGTTACTATGAATGCTAATTGTTCAGCAGTGCTGTTGAATAAGATACCAGAAAAATTATCTGATCCAGGAAGTTTCACAATTCCATGTTTTCTGGGTAGTCTTAGTTCAAAAGAAGCATTGGCAGACTTAGGTGCTAGTATAAATCTAATGCCGTATTCACTATACACTAAACTAGACCTTGGAGAATTGAAACCAACCAGAATAAGCATACAACTAGCCGATAGATCAATAAAATATCCTAGAGGGATAATGGAGAACATGCTAGTTAAAGTTGGTACTTTAGTATTTCCAGTAGATTTTGTTGTTCTGGACATGGAAGAAGATTCTCAAGTTCCTCTCATATTAGGAAGACCATTCTTAAACACGGCTAAAGCAATGATAGACGTGTTCGGTAAGAAACTGACCCTAAGTATAGAGGATGAGAGTGTTACCTTTTCAGTTGATAGAGCAATGCAACAACCACAATCTGCAGATGATACATGTTATTATATTCAAACTATAGATGCACATGCAGAATTATTAGAAGAATTTCCAGAATTACAAGGAACAGGAGAATGTTCTTTAGGAGAAGGTAATGAACCAATTGATGAAGCTGAAATGTTAGCTACACTTATAGCTAATGGATATGAACCAACAACAGAAGAAATTCAAATGCTAAAAGAAGAAGACAGATATCGATATAAATCATCGATAGAAAGAACCTCCAAAATTAGAGTTAAAGCCACTTCCAAACCATTTGGAATACGCTTATTTACATGGTGAATCTGAATTACCTGTAATAATATCGTCTTCTCTTACTGAAAATGAGAAATCACAACTCATTTCTGTGTTGAAAGCTCATAAACCAGCCATTGCATGGAAGATTCATGATATTAAAGGAATAAGTCCTTCGTATTGCACACATAAAATCCTTATGGAAGAAGGTCATAAAACGTATGTGCAACGCCAACGAAGACTAAATCCTAATATGCAAGATGTAGTTAAGAAAGAGATTATTAAACTGCTAGATGCAGGTTTGATATATCCAATTTCTGATAGTCCATGGGTAAGCCCAGTTCAATGCGTACCTAAGAAGGGTGGCATGACTGTCATTACAAATGAGAAAAATGAGCTTATTCCTACTAGGACTGTAACAGGATGGCGTGTGTGTATTGATTATAGAAAATTGAATGACGCCACCAGAAAAGATCACTTTCCCTTACCTTTCATTGATCAAATGTTGGAAAGATTAGCCGGAAATAGTTACTATTGTTTTCTAGATGGATTTTCCGGATATTTTCAAATTCCAATAGCACCCGAGGACCAAGAGAAAACCACATTCACGTGCCCTTATGGTACTTTTGCTTACAAACGCATGCCATTTGGACTTTGTAACGCCCCTGCAACCTTTCAAAGGTGTATGATGGCGATTTTTCACGACATGATAGAAGAATGCATGGAAGTATTCATGGATGACTTTTCAGTCTTCGGTGATACATTTAAATCATGTCTAGTTAATCTGGAACGAATGCTAATTAGATGCGAAAAATCAAATCTAGTACTTAATTGGGAGAAATGCCATTTCATGGTTAAAGAAGGCATCGTTCTTGGACATAAAATTTCAAAAGAAGGAATTGAAGTGGATAGAGCTAAAGTAGATGTAATTGCTAAACTTCCACATCCCACCAATATTAGAGGAGTTAGGAGTTTTCTAGGGCATGCCGGTTTTTACCGACGTTTCATAAAAGATTTTTCTAAAATTGCCACTCCTATGAATAAACTCCTAGAAAAGGATGCTCCATTCATCTTTTCAGATGAGTGCATCAAATCTTTTAATATTCTTAAAGAAAAACTCACTAATGCGCCGATCATGATAACACCAAATTGGAATCTACCATTTGAACTAATGTGCGATGCAAGTGATTTTACAATGGGAGCCGTTTTAGGACAAAGGATTGAAAAATGATTTCAACCTATATATTATGCTAGTAAGAGGTTACAAGGAGCACAAACAAACTATACAACTACTGAAAAAGAACTCCTTGCTATTGTCTTTGCTTTTGACAAATTTCGATCATATCTCGTTCTAGCAAAAACGGTGGTCTATACCGACCATTCTGCTCTTAGATACCTATTTTCAAAACAAGATGCTAAACCAAGATTAATCCGTTGGATCTTACTCTTACAAGAGTTTGATATTGAAATCCGAGATAAAAGAGGAGCAGAAAATCTCGCCGCTGATCATCTTTCTCGTCTTGAAAATCCTGAGTTAGAAGTTCTAAATGAATCGGCCATACAAGACAACTTTCCTGATGAATATCTATTGAAGATAGATTATAAAGAAATCCCATGGTTTGCAGACTATGCAAACTACTTAGTTTGTGGATTCCTTGAAAAAGGATTATCGTACCAAAGACGAAAAAAATTCTTCAGTGATATAAAACACTATTTCTGGGAAGATCCACATCTGTTTAAAAGTTGTCCAGATGGAATAATACGCCGATGTGTATTTGGAGATGAAGCTAGTAAAATTTTAAACCATTGTCACACAGGACCAACAGGAGGGCATTATGGGCCTCAACTAACAGCAAGAAAAGTTTATGAAGCTGGATTCTATTGGCCTACAATTTACAAAGACGCACACCTTCTTTGCAAATCCTGTGATGCATGTCAAAGGGCCGGAAAAATAAGTCAACGTGATGAAATGCCACAAAATGTCATCCAAGTATGTGAAGTATTTGACATTTGGGGTATTGACTTTATGGGTCCATTTCCAAAATCTCATAATAATCTATATATACTCGTAGCCATTGATTATGTATCTAAATGGGCGGAAGCACAAGCTCTCCCAACTAACGATGCACGAGTTGTAGTCAACTTTTTAAAACGTCTTTTTGCAAGGTTTGGAACACCGAAAGCTTTAATAAGTGATCGGGGTACTCATTTCTGTAATAATCAACTTGAGAAAGTTCTTAAAAGATATGGAGTAACTCATAAAATCTCCACCGCATATCATCCACAAACAAGTGGACAAGTTGAAAATACCAACCGAGCTTTAAAACGTATTCTAGAGAAAACCGTAGGATCAAATCCGAAGAAATGGTCCATTAAATTGGAGGATGCACTCTGGGCTTTTAGAACAGCCTACAAAACTCCAATTGGAACCACACCTTTTAGACTTGTTTATGGAAAAGCATGTCATCTTCCAGTAGAAATTGAACACAAAGCATTTTGGGCTTTGAAGACATGTAATCTTGATTTACATGAAGCTGGACGTCTACGATTAAGTCAACTAAATGAATTAGAAGAATTAAGACATGAAGCATACGAAAATTCGTTAATCTATAAAGAAAGAACGAAGAAATGGCATGATAAAAGAATCAGAAGTTCAAAAGAATTTAAAGAAGGAGACAGAGTTCTTCTTTTCAATTCACGATTCAAGCTATTTCCTGGAAAATTGAAATCAAGATGGTCTGGACCATTCATAGTCAAAAGAGTTTTTCCATACGGAACGATAGAATTAATAAATTCAAATGGGATTAAATTTAAAGTTAATGGTCACAGAGTTAAACATTACATACATGGTCCGATGGAAGTCGACAACGAAGTTAATCACAATTTCGATACCACAACTAACTAAGTGTGGGGAGAATCAAGTCTTTAAAGGATAATATGTATTTCTGTTAGAGTTAGATTGTCTGTTTTCGTGTAGTTCTCGAAAATGGAACCCAAATGGTCTTTCCCTAGCAGACCCTAAAGAACTAGTCTTCTCCCCCCATTCTGAATTTTTATATTTTTTAGGTTTTTACGAAATGAAGACTGCCTGTGAACTAAACCATGGTCTAATGCTACACGCTTTGATCACTAAAAGAAATAATGACATACTACCGAGTGAAATAGTATCAGTAATCAGAGAAAGAATGGACGGAGTTAGAAAAGAATCCAGATGCGAAGATAATAAGTTACAATTTGGTAAAGGAAAATCAAAATCCGCAGCAAAAAGAAGAGCACGACACCTAGAAAGATGTCACAAATGCGGAAAATGGTCACATGGAGGTAAATGTTCAAATAATCAAACCTATTCAAATACCGAATTTGTTACTTTATGCAGAGACGGACCGTTCATATGTTTAGAAGAAAAGACACTGAATGCTCGAGGTTACGCCTATGTAGCCATGGAAAACCAATTAAACCGACTATCTTATGAATGGGATAGATCATATAACTAAGAAATCTATTTCACAGGTATGTCTGTACAGTTTTTATTTTTATTTTTATTTTTAACCTTTTGATAATAAACGCTAATTTGTTCGCTAAAAAGTATTAAATTGGTATTGAATAAAATTAGGTTTGGCGACCGAAATTATTGATATCATTCAAAAATTTATTACATCACTGCGAAATTTAACGTTTATTCTTAAGGTATAAATATCTTTAAACAATCAACCCAAAATATTTCAAAAATTCGTCATGAGTTAAATTAGGTCTTGGAACCGAAATTACTTTACCGAAAAGAGGGGCGCATATTTTTGATAATATTTGATTGATTAAAGTGGGATAAAAAGACAAAAAGATTTTTAATTTTATTTTTACCATATTTTTAAAATTAATATTTAAATCTTAAATTAATATTGTAAACTTTGTAAAAACAATATATTTAAAATTGTAAATATTTAAAAAATTAATATAAGTTTGATATGAATTTATAAATTTTTAAATTAAGTTTGGTGTGAATTTTTAATTTTTAAAATATGAATTCTTAATTTTATGCATTTTAAATTTTAAGTTTGGTGTGAATTTTTAATTTTAATTTTGAATTTTATATTTAAGTTGTGTGAATTTAAAAACAAAAATTTACTTTATCTCATTAAGTTAAGAATATGATTTTTAAAATTCGTCGTAAGTTGAAGACTAGGTCTTTGAACCGAAATTGCTTTACCCGAGGGAGGGACGAGAACTTTTATTATCATTATTTTTAATCTTATTGAATTAAAGTATGCCAAAAACATTGAAAAAACCCAAAAATCTTAGCTTTTAAAACAATCGCTACAAAAAGACAAATTTTAAAATTTTGTCGAAGGACGGACTAGGACATCGATCCGAAACGACCTCGTACTAAATAACAAGGGAAACAAAATTTTAAAATTAAGTACTTAATTGTTTTAATAAGTTAATGATTATAAAAAAAAAAAAAAATACCAAACTCCGCGACTCGCGGAGTTTGGAGGGTTAATCCCCGCGACTCGCGGAGGAGCCGGATTACAGAAAAAAAAATAAGAGCTGCAAACTGATCAGTTTCATACTCCTCAACCCAAAAATACATCTCGAAAAACTGCACCCGAAAAACACGAAAAAAAACCCCCCAAAATCACAATTTTTAACCGTTAATCACCAAATTTTTTGCTAAAATCATGTTGAGAAGGATGCTATCTAAGAATTACTCAAGAAAAACGGTAAATTTCTACACCTAAACACCATTTAATTCGAAATTTGATGTTCTTGAGCAATTTTGTCCCCAATTTGATTTTGATACTTTTTAGTGTAATTAAGCTTAAATTGTTTATGTATTATGCTTGTATAACCTAGATTGATGCTGTTTAACATGATTAGAAGCCTTAAACTTCAAATTTTTAGGAATCTAGGGTTTGTGTTCTTGAACAATTTGGGGCTTTTTGATATAAACAGGTTATGGCCGATTTTTGTCATGAATTGTTGCTAAATTAAAATGGACTTTTTCAAGTCTAAAATTCATGAACTTGATTTTTGAAAGATAATGCCATTTGAGACTTGTTTAATTGCTGGTAATGATTATTTTGACATGTTATTTGAGTTGAATGCTTATGAACTTGGCGAACATTTTCGTATATGCTTATTTGAAAAAGTGTAGATTTGATAAAAATGTGAAAATAAGCTTAAGTTTGATATAAATTGATAATGTCATTGTAATTATTTTGATTGATAATTTTGCTGACACTAATGCATATTTGGATGCACAAAAATTGTGTTTGATGTGTTTTGCAGAATGGAAGGGGTGAATCTTCATCCCAAGCCCGCAATGCTCCTGCTGAGAATTTGGAACAACAGGAGGTGGATAACTACTACAAGCAGGATATACCTCATCCAATCATGACCTTTTCTGATATGCACTTGGAAGAGTTGCACCCGAACCTGAGATTTGACAGACTTTGGATAGATTATCCAAAATATCAAAGGGGTTTGCATACTCTTCATTCCAAGGTTGTTGAGGTACCAAGGGTCATAGAATGGGGACCCTTAGAAGCTGTAGAATTGGCCGGGCCAATTAGGGAATTACTTGTACAGAGGTATGGTAATTCTTCTTTTAATGACTGGATATGTTTATTCACCATACGTAGACCTGTATATAAAGTATGGTGTGAAGAATTGTTATGTAGTATAGAGTTGAATGATCGGGTAGCTAGTTTAACCGATCGTTCTTTTATTAGATTTTTGTTAGGCGGTTCGATGTGCCACATGTCTTTACTGGACATGGCTCAGGCTTTACGTATATATACGCCTGAGGAGTTAGCGTCTGCCGATTGTAGAGGATTGATACTAAACGGTAGAAAGATAGATGAGAATTTTGATACACACGGTGTGTGGAGTCAAATGACAAGCCATCACCGTTTCAAAGGGGGAAATTACTCTTATTTGGATATAGATAGAGCCGAATTAAGAGTGATACATAGGTTTTTAGCTAATTCGATTACACAAAGGGGTAAAAACAAGGAAAAAGTAAATGAATAGGATTTGTTTTACCATATGTGTATTCGAGACCCACAAAGCGCTGTAAGTATACCATATTGTGTGGGTTATTATTTATCAGCTATGGTTTGGGGGATGCGACCACATAGCATAATAGGAGGTGGTATTTTTATTACTTTGATTGGTGAATATCTCGGTGTGGATATAAGTCGGGGGGGATTATTACTAGAAGAGCCGGAACCCCGCGATACTATAGGTTTAAATGTATACCATGGTGCGAAAGTTTTGAAGAGGCGAAATAACGCCGCAGTACGATACCATGGTAGACATCCACAGGTGGAGAGAAACCAGCAACAAGGTAATGTAGGAGGGGGGAATGAGATGCAAGAAATGCATAGGTTTATAGCTTCTCAGGAATACGAAAATGCTAGACAGAGAGCATTTGAAGATTGGCAAGTTCATCAGAACCAAATCATAGCTCATTGCCAACATATAGGTAGAAACTATATTCCTACACTGAAACCCATCTTCCCTCCTTGGTCTATAGAGATGCAGCCACCATATCCTACGTATGACCCTGCCGAAGCATTCTATAGCACTTATGGTTATGCCTGGAACCCCTATTGGTACCAATATCATCCTTAGTTTACTTATTTTTTTTTTATTTTGTAATTTGTAATTATTGATACATTTAATATTTTTGTTAATATTGTAATCATTTTTATAATTATCTAACTTTTATTCTTAGATTTTAATAATTTTTTGAATGTGGGGTAATATACCAAACTTCAAAAATATGTATATATGTTTGCAGTTTATCTTATGTACACAACAGGGTAAAACAACGCATTTTCAAAGACTGGCATTAAGTTCAGCAAAAGCAAGTAATTTTGACGACAAGATGCAAAATATATGTGAAATAACAACAAGACGGAATGAACAAATGATGTGCACCATTTATCATTCAGCAAACAAACGCCAATATAATTGGAAACTTTGGTAAAAATTTAATCATTTTCACACTAATCACCCTCAATAATTTAAATTGTTACTGATTTCTTGCAAATGAGGGCATTGCAAGATCTTAAGTGTGGGAAGGGGTTAAATTCTTTCGGATTTTAAAATTTTTATCTTAAACACTTGGTTACCATTAAAAAACAGTAGTTGTATTAGAATCTAGTGCTCTCTGATAAAAAAGAACAGCCCTAGTCTTATATACTGACTACCCAATTCTAGTAAAATTTTTCAAAATTTTCAATTAAATGAATTCAAAATCATGTTTATACATATTTATGAACGATAAAACTAGGTTTTAACACCGAAATTATTGTTACCTCGGAAAGGACATAAATTAAGAAACAAACTAAAATGTTAAAATTCATTTAAAATGGAATAGAGGATGATAAAAAGGAAAATAAAAGCCAAGTGTGGGAAAATTTACCAAGTTATCTTAAACATATGTCACATATATCTGTAACAAATAACTGAAAATACTTTTGCTTTGGACTAAACTAAACTGTTTTACCCGATGAAAGAAAAGAAGAGATGGATCTACACGATGAATCAATTCCATCACTAAAAGGAAGTAAAGTCTTCCGAAAAAGAAACGCGCTTCTTGATTTAGGTCATGAAGTTGTCGTCCAGACCAGCTGTAGGTTGACGAAAAATCTAGAAAAGTCATCACTAAAATCAGCAGGAAATCCACGGACCTCAGCATTAAACAGGGTCGCCAAGTGGTCAGATTTATCCTAACCATGAGAAGGATTTATCTCGTACAATGGGGGGCACCATGCAAATTAGCTGGATAAGACTAATGAATCAGATCCCCAGAAAGGATAATCTCCTTAAAGATTAAAAATCAGCTTTTAAGACTGATATTACTCAATCCTAGAGATTGACCTTAAAGATTGAGAATTACAAACTCATGGAATTCGATGATATCTAAACTCGAGCTTAAACGAGAAAATATTTTGATCAAAATTATAAACCGATTTGTTTTCTGAAAACCCTATTTTCAATGCGTTCATTACCATTGAACGTAAAATCCTAGGAATTCACCTGGAATTCATTAGGTCACCTGAACTAAATCGGGTGTCAACCGTAAGAACGGTGGTTGCATAGTGGTCAAAGACAGGACCTTGTGCCAGACCGAAAAATTATAAGGGTGAGCTTTACTATTGCTCCTACCAAGGATAGTAATTGCGTCCGACATGTTATAGACCATAATCAAAAGCATGTCACGGGACATTGCCTTAACAGTTGCTTGTTCAACGCTTTCCTTTACAACCGGACGGTAGTTTGCCGAAAGGTAATATACGGAACAAGTAAACTGGACGTGTTGCTTTCCTAATACAAGGTTAGCAAGTGGGTGACACAAAACAGCAAGTTTTGAGCTAAAATTTTCAAATCTGAAACCCACCAAACCCACAAAAATATTTTGCAAACACCGGTAAAGGTTTATCCCGGAAAACTTATCTAGGGTAAAAACTAGATTTAATTTTCAAAAGATCAAATGTTTTCATAAAGATACAATTTCCTTAATGGATCTAAATTTTTATAGTCATGTGGGACTGTAAACCATATCGTTACTACCATTGTTTATACCGCCGTATAGAAATCACTGATGTACAAAGTGTGAAGAATAAAGAAGTGATTCTAGTATTTCAAGACAATATTGCTTGAGGACAAGCAACGCTCAAGTGTGGGAATATTTGATAATGCTAAAAACGAACATATATTTCATAGCATTATTCCTCAAGAAAGACAAGCTTTTAGTTGCAATTGTTCTATTTACAAGTGATATTCGTTTAAATAATAAAAGGTGAAGACAAAAGACAGATTCGACGAATTGAAGACGCAAACGACCAAAAAGCTCAAAAGTACAAAAGACAATAAAAAAGGTTCCAATTATTGATAAGAAACGTCTCGAAATTACAAGAGTACAAGATTCAAAACGCAAAGTACAAGATATTAAATTGTACGCAAGGACGTTCGAAAATCCGGAACCGGGACCAGAGTCAACTCTTAACGCTCGACGCAACGGACTAAAAATTACAAGTTAACTATGTATATAAATATAATATAATATATAATTAATTATATTAATTATATATATATTATATATATATATATTATAAACTGTCGGCAGAGAAAGACTCCAAGGGTGTGAGCTGTAAATACATTCTCCACGACTCGCGGAGTTTGAAGAGGATTTTGCCGCGAGTCGCGGAGCCCCAAAAATCAACTCTGCCTATAAAGCAAACCGAATTCTGATCAAAAATTAAATATCTTTTTCTTCTCTTATCATACGTAAAATTTATATATATATATATATATAATTTATATTTTAATTTTAATTTTAATTCTAATAATAAGGGTATGTTAGCGAATGTTGTAAGGGTGTAAGTCGAAATTCTGTCCGTGTAACGCTACGCTATTTTAAAATCATTGTAAGTTATGTTCAACCTTTTTACATTAATGTCTCGTAGCTAAGTTATTATTATGCTTATTTAAAATGAAGTAATCATGATGTTGGGCTAATTACTAAAATTGGGTAATTGGGCTTTGTACCATAATTGGGGTTTGGACAAAAGAACGACACTTGTGGAAATTAGACTATGGGCTATTAATGGGCTTTATATTTGTTTAACTAAATGAAAGTTTGTTAATGTTAATATAAAGATTTATAATTGGGCGTCCCTATAAATTACCATATACACTCGATCGGACACGATGGGCGGGGTATTTATATGTACGAATAATCGTTCATTTAACCGGACACGGGAATGGATTAATAGCCACTAGAATAATTAAAACAGGGGTGAAATTACATTCAAGGGTAATTGGTGTAATTGCTAACAAAATAGTAAAACCTTGGTTTACACGCAGTTGATAACCTGGTGTATTCATTAAACAAAGTATTAAAACCTTGTTACAATTCGAATCCCCAATTAGTTGGAATATTTAACTTCGGGTATAAGGATAATTTGACGAGGACACTCGCACTTTATATTTATGACTGATGGACTGTTATGGACAAAAACCAGACGGACATATTAAATAATCCAGGACAAAGGACAATTAACCCATGGGCATAAAACTAAAATCAACACGTCAAACATCATGATTACGGAAGTTTAAATAAGCATAATTCTTTTATTTCATATTTAATTTCCTTTATTTTATATTTAATTGCACTTCTAATTATCGCACTTTTATTTATTGTTATTTAATCGCACTTTTAATTATCGTACTTTTTAATTATCGCAATTTTATTTTATCGCACTTTTATTATTCGCAATTTCATTATCGTTATTTACTTTACGATTTAATTTAAGTCTTGTATTTATTTTATATTTTACATTAGGTTTTAACTGCGACTAAAGTTTTAAAATCGACAAACCGGTCATTAAACGGTAAAAACCCCCCTTTATAATAATAATATTACTTATATATATATTTGTATTTTTATAAAAGTAAACTAATATAGCGTTGAGCTTTGTTTAAAGATTTCCCTGTGGAACGAACCGGACTTACTAAAAACTACACTACTGTACGATTAGGTACACTGCCTATAAGTGTTGTAGCAAGGTTTAAGTATATCCATTCTATAAATAAATAAATATCTTGTGTAAAATTGTATCGTATTTAATAGTGTTTTCTGCTAAAATTAATAGTATTTTATACCCCTCTGCTTTGACATCAAGTATCACTTGTAAATAGAACAATTGCAACTAAAAGCTTGTCTTTCTTGAGGAATAATGCTATGAAATATATGTTCGTTTTTAGCATTATCAAATATTCCCACACTTGAGCGTTGCTTGTCCACAAGCAATATTGTCTTGAAATACTAGAATCACTTCTTTATTCTTCACACTTTGTACATCAGTGATTTCTATACGGCGGTATAAACAATGGTAGTAACGATATGGTTTACAGTCCCACATGACTATAAAAATTTAGATCCATTAAGGAAATTGGATCTTTATGAAAACATTTGATCTTTTGAAAATTAAATCTAGTTTATATATTAGCGTTGCGCTTCCGGCGTTTAAGAGTGTCCCCGGCAGCGGCGCTAAAAATACTTGATGTCAAAGCAGAGGGGTATAAAATACTATTAATTTTAGCAGAAAACACTATTAAATACGATACAATTTTACACAAGATATTTATTTATTTATAGAATGGATATACTTAAACCTTGCTACAACACTTATAGGCAGTGTACCTAATCGTACAGTAGTGTAGTTTTTAGTAAGTCCGGTTCGTTCCACAGAGAAATCTTTAAACAAAGCTCAACGCTATATTAGTTTACTTTTATAAAAATACAAATATATATATAAGTAATATTATTATTATAAAGGGGGGTTTTTACCGTTTAATGACCGGTTTGTCGATTTTAAAACTTTAGTCGCAGTTAAAACCTAATGTAAAATATAAAATAAATACAAGACTTAAATTAAATCGTAAAGTAAATAACGATAATGAAATTGCGAATAATAAAAGTGCGATAAAATAAAATTGCGATAATTAAAAAGTACGATAATTAAAAGTGCGATTAAATAACAATAAATAAAAGTGCGATAATTAGAAGTGCAATTAAATATAAAATAAAGGAAATTAAATATGAAATAAAAGAATTATGCTTATTTAAACTTCCATAATCATGATGTTTGACGTGTTGATTTTAGTTTTATGCCCATGGGTTAATTGTCCTTTGTCCTGGATTATTTAATATGTCCGTCTGGTTTTTGTCCATAACAGTCCATCAGTCATAAATATAAAGTGCGAGTGTCCTCGTCAAATTATTATTATACCCGAAGTTAAATATTCCAACTAATTGGGGATTCGAATTGTAACAAGGTTTTAATACTTTGTTTAATGAATACACCAGGTTATCGACTGCGTGTAAACCAAGGTTTTACTACTTTGTTAACAATTACACCAATTACCCTTGAATGTAATTTCACCCCTGTTTTAATTATTCTAGTGGCTATTAATCCATTCCCGTGTCCGGTTAAATGAACGATTATTCGTACATATAAATACCCCGCCCATCGTGTCCGATCGAGTGTAAATGGTAATTTATAGGGATGCCCAATTGTAAATCTTTATATTAACATTAACAAACTTTCATTTAGTTAAACAAATATAAAGCCCATTAATAGCCCATAGTCTAATTTCCACAAGTGTCGTTCTTTTGTCCAAACCCCAATTATGGTACAAAGCCCAATTACCCAATTTTAGTAATTAGCCCAACATCATGATTACTTCATTTTAAATAAGCATAATAATAACTTAGCTACGAGACATTAATGTAAAAAGGTTGAACATAACTTACAATGATTTTAAAATAGCGTAGCGTTACACGGACAGAATTTCGACTTACACCCTTACAACATTCGCTAACATACCCTTATTATTAGAATTAAAATTAAAATTAAAATATAAATTATATATATATATATAAATTTTACGTATGATAAGAGAAGAAAAAGATATTTAATTTTTGATCAGAATTCGGTTTGCTTTATAGGCAGAGTTGATTTTTGGGGCTCCGCGACTCGCGGCAAAATCCTCTTCAAACTCCGCGAGTCGCGGAGAATGTATTTACAGCTCACACCCTTGGAGTCTTTCTCTGCCGACGGTTTATAATATATATATATAATATATATATAATTAATATAATTAATTATATATTATATTATATTTATATACATAGTTAACTTGTAATTTTTAGTCCGTTGCGTCGAGCGTTAAGAGTTGACTCTGGTCCCGGTTCCGGATTTTCGAACGTCCTTGCGTACAATTTAATATCTTGTACTTTGCGTTTTGAATCTTGTACTCTTGTAATTTCGAGACGTTTCTTATCAATAATTGGAACCTTTTTGATTGTCTTTTGTACTTTTGAGCTTTTTGGTCGTTTGCGTCTTCAATTCGTCGAATCTGTCTTTTGTCTTCACCTTTTATTATTTAAACGAATATCACTTGTAAATAGAACAATTGCAACTAAAAGCTTGTCTTTCTTGAGGAATAATGCTATGAAATATATGTTCGTTTTTAGCATTATCAGACATTTCTATTAAAATGATAATTTTTGTTAAAATGATAGTCTTAATACTAACGATACTTTTAATAATAATAGTAATGATAAAAATAATAATAACGATAATTTTATCTAAATCAATATCTTATAATATTTTAATTTCATCATGATACTCTTACTCATTATTTTCTAATCATTTCGTTTAATAGCTTTTAATCGTCTTTTATATCGTGTTCATAATAATGATAATAATAGTAATCAAAATAATTAGGTGTTACAAATATTTGTTTTAATTACACTAATATTAATAATGATAGTTACTATAACATTATTAACGATAATACTAATAATTATCTTAATGATAATATAGTAATAATAATAATAATATTAACAATAACCATTTTTAAATAATGAAATATATATTAATAATGAAAATAATAATAATAATAATAATTGGATAATAATAATAATACTAATTATAACTTTAACGATAATAACGATAGTAATAATAAAAAAAATAATAATTTTTAATGATAAATCCCTTTTATTGATAAAGATAATAATAATGATAATAATAAGATAAAACTAGAACGACGATAAAAAAAACGATAATAATAATCATTTATAATAAAAATATCAAAAATTCAATTGATTATAACTTCTAATCCGTTCATCAAAACCATTCAATATCTAAAGAAAAAGTTCTTAATTTTTCGCTAGCTTTCCAAGGACATGCATATCTTATACCTTATCTCAACCGCAAGTGTAACTAATTCAAGATTCAACCTAACCTGTCTAAGGGCAATATCAAAAGTACAAGCATGCATAATCCTAAATACTCGAGCACTAGTCAGGGATACACTATTAGTATGTAAAAGTTAAATTATGAGTACTCACGTATCAATATTGAGATTCAATATTGCAGAAAAGGTACGTAGACACAACGGAAATGATAAACACTATATTGACCTCACGAGCATACCCATGAACCATACTCAATCACCTCCATAGCTATAACCCATAATTTCCTTAATCCTATCCTACTCGAAAAACAATTTCGAAATCACTCGGACAGCACTCCGTCGTAATATTTTATGTATACTTATAATATCTTGAAATAATACGGAGTAAATATATATATGTAAATCGATTGAGAGAGTTTAGAGAAAAATATTTTCAAGTTTCTATGAAATAATGAAACCTATTGAATTCTATTTATAATAGATTTTTGAATTATTAAAGTGAATTATTAAAGTGAATTATTAAAGTATGAATTATTAAAGTGAATTATTAAAGTATGAATTATGAAAGTGAATTATTAAAGTATGAATTATTAAAGTGAATTATTAAAGTTAAAGTAAAGTAAAAATAAAGTAAAGGTAAAGTTTAAGTATATTAAAAGTATAAAACTATGTACGTATAATACGCGTATAAATATATATAATATTAATTTAAATCATTATATATATTTAATAAAATAAAATATAAATATCGTTATCTTTATCATACTAGTTAAGTAATGAGTTGTCAAAAATGGTTCTAGATATTTATAAAAGTTATATACGTTTTAATAATAAAGTTCTTTTTAAACTGAAAACGTTTTTGTACGTTTGAAACTAAATAGATCAATCGAGTCTTTATGAGATTCAATCTTCCACTATACTTTGTCTAGTTCTCAATGATTAACAATTTGTTCTTATTTATAAATCACTTTACCATTTTCCGAATATTGTTAAATGGAAAGATTTCTCAAATCAACGTGGGCCTTTCAACAGAGACTTGTAATCATAATTCAATATATCTGATAATTCAATCATTTAATCTTATCTTCCAATTCCATTGATAAACATTTTGAAACAGATACAATCATATAAAGTATTTAATCTAATATTTTGTTTACGTTTCAAGTTATAATATATATACACATATACATATATAATCATATTTGTTTAATGGTTCGTGAATCGTTGGAACTTGGTCGAGGTTGAATGAATGTATGAACATAGTTTAAAATTCTTGAAATTTAACTTAACTAATATTGCTTGTCGTGTGTAGTGACCCGAACTTTTCCATATTTATATATATATTAAATGAAATTGTTATTTACATGATTAAGTGTTTCCAACATGTTAAGCAATCAAACTTGTTAAGACTTGATTAATTGAAATAGGTTTCATATAGACAATTGACCACCCAAGTTGACCGGTGATTCACGAACGTTAAAACTTGAAAAAACTATACGATGACATATATATGGTTATATATACAGTTAACATGATTTTATTATAAGTATGTATCTCATTAGGTATTTTAACAATGAGTTATATACATAAAAATGAGACTATTAATTTAAGAAACTCGAAAACGATATATATAACGATTATCGTTATAACAACGTCTTACTAGGTACATATGAATCATATTAAGATATTGATACACTTGGTTAGTTATGTTAAATGATAAGTAAATATATTATTAAGTGTATTAACAATGAAATACATATGTAAAAATAAGACTACTAACTTAATGATTTCGAAACGAGACATATATGTAACGATTATCGTTGTAACGACATTTAAATGTATATATATCATACTAAGATATATTATATATCATAATATCATGATAATATAACAATTTAACATCTCATTTGTTATAATAAACAATGGGTTAACAACATTCAACAAGATCGTTAACCTAAAGGTTTCAAAACAACATTTACATGTAACGACTAACGATGACTTAACGACTCAGTTAAAATGTATATACATGTAGTGTTTTAATATGTATTCATACACTTTTGAAAGACTTCAAGACACTTATCAAAATACTTCTACTTAACAAAAATGCTTACAATTACATCCTCGTTCAGTTTCATCAACAATTCTACTCGTATGCACCCGTATTCGTACTCGTACAATACACAGCTTTTAGATGTATGTGCTATTGGTATATACACTCCAATGATCAGCTCCTAGCAGCCCATGTGAGTCACCTAACATATGTGGGAACCATCATTTGGCAACTAGCATGAAATATCTCATAAAATTACAAAAATATGAGTAATCATTCATGACTTATTTACATGAAAACAAAATTACATATCCTTTATATCTAATCCATAAACCAATGACCAAAAACACCTACAAACACTTTCATTCTTCAATTTTCTTTATCTAATTGATCTCTCTCAAGTTCTATCTTCAAGTTCTAAGTGTTCTTCATAAATTCCAAAAGTTCTAGTTTCATAAAATCAAGAATACTTCCAAGATTGCAAGTTTACTTCCAAGTTTTCTAAATCCATTCCAAGTAATCATCCAAGATCAAGAAACCTTTGTTACTTACAGTAGGTTATCTTTCTAATACAAGGTAATAATCATATTCAAACTTTAATTCAATTTCTATAACTATAACAATCTTATTTCGAGTGGAAATCTTACTTGAAATTTTTTTCGTGTCATGATTCTGCTTCAAGAACTTTCAAGCCATCCAAGGATCCTTTGATGCTAGATCTATTTTTCTCATTTCCAGTAGGTTTATCCAAGGAACTTGAGGTAGTAATGATGTTCATAACATCATTCGATTCATACATATAAAGCTATCTTATTCGAAGATTTAAACTTGTAATCACTAGAACATAGCTTAGTTAATTCTAAACTTGTTCACAAATAAAAGTTAATCCTTCTAACTTGACTTTTAAAATCAACTAAACACATGTTCTATATCTATATGATATGCTAACTTAATGATTTAAAACCTGGAAACACGAAAAACACCGTAAAATCGGATTTACGTCGTCGTAGTAACACCGCGGGCTGTTTTGGGTTAGTTAATTAAAAACTATGATAAACTTTGATTTAAAAGTTGTTATTCTGGGAAAATGATTTTTATTATGAACATGAAACTATATCCAAAAATTATGGTTAAACTCAAAGTGAAAGTATGTTTTCTAAAATGGTCATCTAGACGTCGTTCTTTCGACTGAAATGACTACCTTTACAAAAACAACTTGTAACTTACTTTTATGACTATAAACCTATACTTTATATGTTTGGATTTATAAAATAGAGTTCAATATGAAACCATAGCAATTTGATTCACTCAAAACGGATTTAAAATGAAGAAGTTATGGGTAAAACAAGATTGGATAATTTTTCTCATTTTAGCTACGTGAAAATTGGTAACAAATATATTCCAACCATAACTTAATCAACTTGTATTATATATTATGTAATCTTGAGATACCATAGACACATATACAATGTTTCGACCTATCATGTCGACACATCTATATATATTTCGGAACAACCATAGACACTCTATATGTGAATGTTGGAGTTAGCTATACAGGGTTGAGGTTGATTCCAAAATATATATAGTTTGAGTTGTGATCAATACTGAGATACGTATACACTGGGTCGTGGATTGATTCAAGATAATATTTATCGATTTATTTCTGTACATCTAACTGTGGACAACTAGTTGTAGGTTACTAACGAGGACAGCTGACTTAATAAACTTAAAACATCAAAATATATTAAAAGTATTGTAAATATATTTTGAACATACTTTGATATATATGTATATATTGTTATAGGTTCGTGAATCAACCAGTGGCCAAGTCATACTTCCCGACGAAGTAAAAATCTGTGAAAGTGAGTTATAGTCCCACTTTTAAAATCTAATATTTTTAGGATGAGAATACATGCAAGTTTTATAAATGATTTACAAAATAGACACAAGTACGTGAAACTACATTCTATGGTTGAATTATCGAAATCGAATATGCCCCTTTTTATTAAGTCTGGTAATCTAAGAATTAGGGAACAGACACCCTAATTGACGCGAATCCTAAAGATAGATCTATTGGGCCTAACAAACCCCATCCAAAGTACCGGATGCTTTAGTACTTCGAAATTTATATCATATCCGAAGGGTGTCCTGGAATGATGGGGATATTCTTATATATGCATTTTGTTAATGTCGGTTACCAGGTGTTCACCATATGAATGATTTTTATCTCTATGTATGGGATGTGTATTGAAATATGAAATCTTGTGGTCTATTGTTACGATTTGATATATATAGGTTAAACCTATAACTCACCAACATTTTTGTTGACGTTTAAAGCATGTTTATTCTCAGGTGAATACTAAGAGCTTCCGCTGTTGCATACTAAAATAAGGACAAGATTTGGAGTCCATATTTGTATGATATTGTGTAAAAACTGCATTCAAGAAACTGATTTCGATGTAACATATTTGTATTGTAAACCATTATGTAATGGTCGTGTGTAAACAGGATATTTTAGATTATCATTATTTGATAATCTACGTAAAGCTTTTTAAACCTTTATTTATGAAATAAAGGTTATGGTTTGTTTTAAAAATGAATGCAGTCTTTGAAAAACGTCTCATATAGAGGTCAAAACCTCGCAACGAAATCAATTAATATGGAACGTTTTTAATCAATAAGAACGGGACATTTCAGTTGGTATTCGAGCGTTGGTCTTTGAGAACCAGAAAATTTGTATTAGTGTGTCTTATTGAGTTTGTTAGGATGCATTAGTGAGTCTGGACTTCGACCGTGTTTACTTTAAAAACGATTGCTTAACATTTTTGTTGGAAACTATATATTATTAACATGTATATATTATGTGATATATTAATCTCTTAACATGTTTGATATTGTGTGATAGATGTCTACCTCTAGCACAAATCCCATTGACTCACCTAATAATAATGAAGAGTCGAATATATATTGGACTGATTCACAAGTTCCCGAAGAGGAACCGGAAGAAGAATCAGAACCGGAAGAAGAATCAGAACCGGAAGAGGAGGAACCGGAGGAGGAAATAGAACCGGTGGGGGAAATAATAAAACGGTTAAGTAAAAGAAAATCCTCAACCAACCGACCAAGGTTAATTATGGTCAATGGTGTTTCCGCCAAGGAAGAAAAATATTGGGTGGATTACCAATTCTCCGATGAATCGGATTCTGACGAGAATTCCGATGATGTTATAGAAATTACCCCAACTGAATTTAAAAAAGCAAAAGAAAATAATAAGGGAAATGTCATAAAAATAGAGAAATCTAATTCCAACCCCGATGAACTTTATATGTATCGTCAACCCCCGAAGTCCTTAAGTTGTAACAATGACCCGGGAACCTCTAAACCACCAGGTTTTTCTAAACCGTTGTGGAAAACGACAGCTAGTATTAGGGGAACATCATATATCCCTAGAAACTTGGCAAAACGAACCAAAACCGAAGAAGAAGAAACGAGCGAGTCGGAATAAGATAGTTGTATTCGTGTGGTGTAATATATGTAATATAGTGTGCTTATCCTTTATGATATATGTAAAAATTGCTTGTATTAATAAGTATTTTTTATGAATCTAACTCTTGTCTATTTTACAGTTTAAAAACACAAAATGGATAGACAACCCAATATTTTAAGAGACCTACCCGGAGACATGATTGATGAAATCTTGTCTAGAGTCGGTCAGAATTCCTCGGCACAACTATTTAAGGCGAGATCAGTTTGTAAGACATTCGAAGAACGTTCCAAGAATGTCTTGGTTTATAAGAGACTTTCGTTTGAAAGATGGGGGATATCACATTGGGAAACCCATAAGTTACGATGTGTTTACTTTAACGCATATATTGCGGGGAACCCAAATGGTATTTTACGCAACGGGTTAAGAAATTATTTT
This sequence comes from Rutidosis leptorrhynchoides, assembly GCF_046630445.1. Classification (NCBI taxonomy): domain Eukaryota; kingdom Viridiplantae; phylum Streptophyta; class Magnoliopsida; order Asterales; family Asteraceae; genus Rutidosis; species Rutidosis leptorrhynchoides. The sequence continues at coordinate 5,985,551 of NC_092340.1, forward strand.
GACTCAATGTATCCGAATATAGGACTTCATGATTTAGAAAAAGCGGCTAACATGCAACATAAAGAAGCATGCTATGCTTACGGGTTAGTAATGTTCGCTTCTCACCAAAGTGAGAAAAAGAACATCGGGCTACAGCTATTAAACAAAATGTTCCCACAAGTGACGGAGTCGGTAATTGGGGTAAGAAATGAGGTTTTTAGGTTATTACGAGACTGTTGGTCATTACGTAACCCTCGTCCCTTTGACGATGTCACAACACGCTGTCTTATCAACGGCCATAACGGTTATGTTCCACAAGACCAAGGATGGGAAGTAGTCCTAGTAAAACCAGAATGCATGACTTGTTTCTGGATGTATGAATTACGTGTCTTTATTGCCTTTACTGAACGACTTGTGTACTAGCTAGAATTATCTTCACAACTATCTTGTATCAAAGTTATTGTGTGCTATATTTCATGCTTTATGTAAAATAAGCGGTATTGTAAGTTTGTAAAATATTGTATAAAAGTTTGAACGCGAAATATTATTATAATCAGTTTTTTATATAGAATTGTAGTAGTTGAATTGTATATTAGCTACTAAGTATGAACTTAACGGGTAGGTACTACCCGAATTTAAACTTATAAAACGCTAATATGAAGAAAAAGCTTTTATAAATGAGTTCATATTATGCTACGAAATACTATTAACTACTCTTAATATTCTGTATGATTAACTTGTTCCATTTGAGTATTTTGAAGGAAATGGCACCGACTACTCGACACACCGTGAATATGAATGAAGAGGAATTTCGTACTTTTCTAGCTTCAAACATAGTCGCAGTACAGGTTGCGCTACATACCAACAATAACCTTGGATCTAGCAGTACAGGAAATCGTGTAGGATGCACCTACAAAGAATTCACTGCCTGCAAACCTTTGGAATTTGATGGAACTGAAGGACCGATCGAATTGAAACGGTGGACCGAGAAGGTCGAATCGGTGTTTGCCATAAGTAAGTGTACTGAAGAGGACAAAGCGAAGTACGCTACGCATACCTTCACAGGTTCTGCGTTAACATGGTGGAATACCTATCTAGAGCATGTGGGACAAGATGATGCGTACGCACTACCGTGGTCAGCATTCAAGCACTTGATGAACGAGAAGTACCGTCCCAGAATCGAGGTCAATAAGCTCAAGACAGAACTTAGAGGGTTACGAACCCAAGGATTTGATATTACCACGTACGAAAGACGATTCACAGAATTGTGCCTATTGTGTCCGGGAGCGTTCGAAGATGAGGAAGAGAAGATCGACGCGTTTGTGAAAGGATTACCGGAAAGAATCCAAGAAGATATAAGTTCACACGAGCCCGCCTCCATACAACAGGCATGTAGAATGGCTCACAAACTAGTGAACCAAATTGAGGAAAGAATTAAAGAACAGACGGCTGAAGAGGCCAATGTGAAGCAAGTCAAAAGAAAGTGGGAGGAAAACGGTGATAAGAATCACCAATACAACAATAACAGCAGTTACAATTATAATCGCAACAATTATCCCAACAATCGCAACATCAATCGCAACTACAACAAACGGCCCAACAACAACAACAACAACAACAGCAACTACAACAATCATCCCAACAACAATAACAACCACAACAACAACAACAATCAGAAGCAGCTATGCCAAAGGTGTGAAAAGTATCACTCGGGGTTCTGCACCAAATTTTACAACAAGTGTAAAAGAAATGGTCATAGCGCGGCGAAGTGTGAGGTCTACGGACCAGGGGTTAACAGAACGAAAGGAACAAATGGTGTCGGAATGAGTAATGGCGGAGCAAGTAGTGTCGGAGCAAGTTATGCCAATGTAGTTTGTTATAAATGTGGAAAACCGGGCCACATAATTAGAAATTGCCCGAACCAGGAGAACACGAATGGACAAGGCCGCGGAAGAGTTTTCAATATTAATGCGGCAGAGGCACAGGAAGACCCGGAGCTTGTTACGGGTACATTTCTTATTGACAACAAAACTGCTTACGTTTTATTTGATTCGGGTGCGGATAGAAGCTATATGAGTAGAGATTTTTGTGCTAAATTAAGTTGTCCATTGACGCCATTGGATAGTAAATTTTTACTCGAATTAACAAATGGTAAATTAATTTCAGCAGATAATATATGTCGGAATCGAGAAATTAAACTGGTTAGCGAAACATTTAAGATTGACTTGATACCAGTAGAGTTAGGGAGTTTTGATGTGATAGTCGGTATGGACTGGTTGAAAGAAGTGAAAGCGGAGATCGTTTGTTACAAAAATGTAATTCGCATTATACGAGAAAAAGGAAAACTCTTAATGGTGTACGGAGAAAAGGGCAACATGAAGATACATCTTATTAGTAATTTGAAGGCACAAAAACTAATAAGAAAAGGTTGCTATGCTGTTCTAGCACACGTCGAGAAAGTACAAACTGAAGAAAAGAGCATTAATGATGTTCCCGTCGCAAAAGAATTTCCCGATGTATTTCCGAAAGAATTACCAGGACTACCTCCACATCGATCTGTTGAATTTCAAATAGATCTTGTACCAGGAGCTGCACCAATAGCTCGTGCTCCTTATAGACTCGCACCCAGCGAGATGAAAGAACTGCAAAGCCAACTGCAAGAACTATTAGAACGTGGTTTCATTCAACCAAGCACATCACCATGGGGAGCTCCTGTTTTGTTTGTCAAGAAGAAGGATGGTACATTTAGGTTGTGTATTGACTACAGAGAGTTGAACAAACTTACCATCAAAAACCGTTATCCACTGCCGAGAATTGACGACTTATTTGATCAACTACAAGGTTCGTTAGTTTATTCGAAGATCGATTTACGTTCTGGATATCATCAAATGCGAGTAAAGGAGGATGATATTCCAAAAACTGCTTTTAGGACGCGTTATGGTCATTACGAGTTTATGGTTATGCCGTTTGGATTGACTAACGCACCAGCTGTGTTCATGGACCTTATGAACCGAGTGTGTGGGCCATATCTTGACAAGTTTGTCATTGTTTTCATCGATGACATACTTATTTACTCAAAGAATGATCAAGAGCACGAAGAACATTTGAGAAAAGTGCTAGAAGTATTGAGGAAAGAAAAACTGTACGCTAAGTTTTCAAAGTGTGCATTTTGGTTGGAAGAAGTTCAATTCCTCGGTCACATAGTGAACAAAGAAGGTATCCAGGTGGACCTGGCAAAGATCAAAACCGTTGAAAAGTGGGAAACCCCAAAAACTCCGAAGCATATGCGTCAATTTTTAGGATTGGCTGGTTACTACAGAAGATTCATTCAAGATTTCTCCAAAATAGCAAAACCCTTGACTGCATTAACGCATAAAGGGAAGAAATTTGAATGGAAGGATGAACAAGAAAAGGCGTTTCAATTATTGAAGAAAAAGCTAACTACGGCACCTATATTGTCATTGCCTGAAGGGAATGATGATTTTGTGATTTATTGTGACGCATCAAAGCAAGGTCTCGGTTGTGTATTAATGCAATGGATGAAGGTGATTGCTTATGCGTCTAGACAATTGAAGATTCACGAGCAAAATTATATGACGCATGATTTGGAATTAGGCGCGGTTGTTTTTGTATTAAAGACTTGGAGGCACTACTTATATGGGGTCAAAATTATTATATATACCGACCACAAAAGTCTTCAACACATATTTAATCAGAAACAACTGAATATGAGGCAGCGTAGGTGGATTGAATTGTTGAATGATTACGACTTTGAGATTCGTTACCACCCGGGGAAGGCAAATGTGGTAGCCGATGCCTTGAGCAGGAAGGACAGAGAACCCATTCGAGTAAAATCTATGAATATAATGATTCACAATAACCTTACTACTCAAATAAAGGAGGCGCAACAAGGAGTTTTAAAAGAGGGAAATTTAAAGGATGAAATACCAAAAGGATCGGAGAAGCATCTTAATATTCGGGAAGACGGAACCCGGTATAGGGCTGAAAGGATTTGGGTACCAAAATTTGGAGATATGAGAGAAATGGTACTTAGAGAAGCTCATAAAACCAGATACTCAATACATCTTGGAGCGGGGAAGATGTACAAGGATCTCAAGAAAATTTTTTGGTGGCCGGGTATGAAAGCCGATGTTGCTAAATACGTAGGAGAATGTTTGACGTGTTCTAAGGTCAAAGCTGAGCATCAGAAACCATCAGGTCTACTTCAACAACCCGAAATCCCGGAATGGAAATGGGAAAACATTACCATGGATTTCATCACTAAATTGCCAAGGACTGCAAGTGGTTTTGATACTATTTGGGTAATAGTTGATCGTCTCACCAAATCAGCACACTTCCTGCCAATAAGAGAAGATGACAAGATGGAGAAGTTAGCACGACTGTATTTGAAGGAAGTCATCTCCAGACATGGAATACCAATCTCTATTATCTCTGATAGGGATGGCAGATTTATTTCAAGATTCTGGCAGACATTACAGCAAGCATTGGGAACTCGTCTAGACATGAGTACTGCCTATCATCCACAAACTGATGGGCAGAGTGAAAGGATGATACAAACGCTTGAAGACATGCTACGAGCTTGTGTTATTGATTTCGGAAACAGTTGGGATCGACATCTACCGTTAGCAGAATTTTCCTACAACAACAGCTACCATTCAAGCATTGAGATGGCGCCGTTTGAAGCACTTTATGGTAGAAAGTGCAGGTCTCCGATTTGTTGGAGTGAAGTGGGGGATAGGCAGATTACGAGTCCGGAGATAATACAAGAAACTACCGAGAAAATCATCCAAATTCAACAAAGATTGAAAACTGCCCAGAGTCGACAAAAGAGCTACGCGGACAGTAAAAGAAAAGATATAGAGTTTGAAATTGGAGAAATGGTCATGCTTAAGGTTTCACCTTGGAAAGGCGTTGTTCGATTTGGTAAACGGGGGAAACTAAATCCAAGGTACATTGGACCATTCAAGATTATAGATCGTGTCGGACCAGTAGCTTACCAACTGGAGCTACCTCAACAACTCGCGGCTGTACATAACACTTTCCATGTCTCGAATTTGAAGAAATGTTTTGCTAAAGAAGATCTCACTATTCCGTTAGATGAAATCCAAATCAACGAAAAACTTTAATTTATCGAAGAACCCGTCGAAATAATGGATCGTGAGGTTAAAAGACTTAAGCAAAACAAGATACCGATTGTTAAGGTTCGATGGAATGCTCGTAGAGGACCCGAGTTCACCTGGGAGCGTGAAGATCAGATGAAGAAGAAATACCCGCATTTATTTCCAAAAGATACGTCAATACCTCCAACTGCTTAAAATTTCGGGACGAAATTTATTTAACGGGTAGGTACTGTAGTGACCCGAACTTTTCCATGTTTATATATATATATATATATATATATATATATATATATTAAATGAAATTGTTATTTACATGATTAAGTGTTTCCAACATGTTAAGCAATCAAACTTGTTAAGACTTGATTAATTGAAATAGGTTTCATATAGACAATTGACCACCCAAGTTGACCGGTGATTCACGAACGTTAAAACTTGTAAAAACTATACGATGACATATATATGGTTATATATACAGTTAACATGATTTTATTATAATTATGTATCTCATTAGGTATTTTAACAATGAGTTATATACATAAAAATGAGACTATTAATTTAAGAAACTCGAAAACGATATATATAACGATTATCGTTATAACAACGTCTTACTAGGTACATATGAATCATATTAAGATATTGATACACTTGGTTAATTATGTTAAATGATAAGTAAATATATTATTAAGTGCATTAACAATGAAATACATATGTAAAAATAAGACTACTAACTTAATGATTTCGAAACGAGACATATATGTAACGATTATCGTTGTAACGACATTTAACTGTATATATATCATACTAAGATATATTATATATCATAATATCATGATAATATAACAATTTAACATCTCATTTGTTATAATAAACAATGGGTTAACAACATTCAACAAGATCGTTAACCTAAAGGTTTCAAAACAACATTTACATGTAACGACTAACGATGACTTAACGACTCAGTTAAAATTTATATACATGTAGTGTTTTAATATGAATTCATACACTTTTTAAAGACTTCAAGACACTTATCAAAATACTTCTACTTAACAAAAATGCTTACAATTACATCCTCGTTCAGTTTCATCAATAATTCTACTCGTATGCACCCGTATTCGTACTCGTACAATACACAGCTTTTAGATGTATGTACTATTGGTATATACACTCAAATTATCAGCTCTTAGCAGCCCATGTGAGTCACCTAACACATGTGGGAACCATCATTTGGCAACTAGAATGAAATATCTCATAAAATTACAAAATATGAGTAATCATTCATGACTTATTTACATGAAAACAAAATTACATATCCTTTATATCTAATCCATACACCAACGACCAAAAACACCTACAAATACTTTCATTCTTCAATTTTCTTCATCTAATTGATCTCTCTCAAGTTCTATCTTCAAGTTCTAAGTGTTCTTCATAAATTCCAAAAGTTCTAGTTTCATAAAATCAAGAATACTTCCAAGATTGCAAGTTTACTTCCAAGTTTTCTAAATCCATTCCAAGTAATCATCCAAGATCAAGAAACCTTTGTTACTTACAGTAGGTTATCTTTCTAATACAAGGTAATAATCATATTCAAACTTTAATTCAATTTCTATAACTATAACAATCTTATTTCGAGTGGAAATCTTACTTGAAATTGTTTTCGTGTCATGATTCTGCTTCAAGAACTTTCAAGCCATCCAAGGATCCTTTGATGCTAGATCTATTTTTCTCATTTCCAGTAGGTTTATCCAAGGAACTTGAGATAGTAATGATGTTCATAACATCATTCGATTCATACATATAAAGCTATCTTATTCGAAGATTTAAACTTGTAATCACTAGAACATAGCTTAGTTAATTCTAAACTTGTTCACAAATAAAAGTTAATCCTTCTAACTTGACTTTTAAAATCAACTAAACACATGTTCTATATCTATATGATATGCTAACTTAATGATTTAAAACCTGGAAACACGAAAAACACCGTAAAACCGGATTTACGTCGTCGTAGTAACACCGCGGGCTGTTTTGGGTTAGTTAATTAAAAACTATGATAAACTTTGATTTAAAAGTTGTTATTCTGGGAAAATGATTTTTATTATGAACATGAAACTATATCCAAAAATTATGGTTAAACTCAAAGTGAAAGTATGTTTTCTAAAATGGTCATCTAGACGTCGTTCTTTCGACTGAAATGACTACCTTTACAAAAATGACTTGTAACTTACTTTTCCGACTATAAACCTATACTTTTTATGTTTAGATTTATAAAATAGAGTTCAATATGAAACCATAGCAATTTGATTCACTCAAAACGGATTTAAAATGAAGAAGTTATGGGTAAAACAAGATTGGATAATTTTTCTCATTTTAGCTACGTGAAAATTGGTAACAAATCTATTCCAACCATAACTTAATCAACTTGTATTATATATTATGTAATCTTGAGATACCATAGACACGTATACAATGTTTCGACCTATCATGTCGACACATCTATATATATTTTGGAACAACCATAGACACTCTATATGTGAATGTTGGAGTTAGCTATACAGGGTTGAGGTTGATTCCAAAATATATATAGTTTGAGTTGTGATCAATACTGAGATACGTATACACTGGGTCATGGATTGATTCAAGATAATATTTATCGATTTATTTCTGTACATCTAACTGTGGACAACTAGTTGTAGGTTACTAACGAGGGCAGCTGACTTAATAAACTTAAAACATCAAAATATATTAAAAGTATTGTAAATATATTTTGAACATACTTTGATATATATGTATATATTGTTATAGGTTCGTGAATCAACCAGTGGCCAAGTCTTACTTCCCGACGAAGTAAAAATCTGTGAAAGTGAGTTATAGTCCCACTTTTAAAATCTAATATTTTTGGGATAAGAATACATGCAAGTTTTATAAATGATTTACAAAATAGACACAAGTACGTGAAACTACATTCTATGGTTGAATTATTGAAATCGAATATGCCCCTTTTTATTAAGTCTGGTAATCTAAGAATTAGGGAACAGACACCCTAATTGACGCAAATCCTAAAGATAGATCTATTGGGCCTAACAAACCCCATCCAAAGTACTGGATGCTTTAGTACTTCGAAATTTATATCATATCCGAAGGGTGTCCCGGAATGATGGGGATATTCTTATATATGCATTTTGTTAATGTCGGTTACCAGGTGTTCACCATATGAATGATTTTTATCTCTATGTATGGGATGTGTATTGAAATATGAAATCTTGTGGTCTATTGTTACGATTTGATATATATAGGTTAAACCTATAACTCACCAACATTTTTGTTGACGTTTAAAGCATGTTTATTCTCAGGTGAATACTAAGAGCTTCCGCTGTTGCATACTAAAATAAGGACAAGATTTGGAGTCCATGTTTGTATGATATTGTGTAAAAACTGCATTCAAGAAACTGATTTCGATGAAACATATTTGTATTGTAAACCATTATGTAATGGTCGTGTGTAAACAGGATATTTTAGATTATCATTATTTGATAATCTACGTAAAGCTTTTTAAACCTTTATTTATGAAATAAAAGTTATGGTTTGTTTTAAAAATGAATGCAGTCTTTGAAAAACGTCTCATATAGAGGTCAAAACCTCGCAACGAAATCAATTAATATGGAACGTTTTTAATCAATAAGAACGGGACATTTCATCGTGTCGGAAACATATAAAGATTAAAGTTTAAATTTGGTTGAAAAGTTTCGGGTTGTCACAACAACCCCATGATCTGCTGTTTTCTTTAAATATATGATGATTCTCACTGCTGCTTCCATATGGTGAACCTGTGATTGATGCATGAACTTGCTGACAGCTCCTACTGCATGTGCTATATCTGGTAGAGTGTGAGCAAGGTAGATGAGTTTTCACACCATCCTTTGGTATTGCCCTTCATCAGCAAGATTAGCTATATCTTCCATATATAGTTTTTGGTTTGGAATCATTGGAGTATCAACTGGTTTGCAGTCAGACATACATGTTTCTGCAAGAAAATCAAGAATATACTTCTTTTGACAGATAAATATTCCCTGCTGGGATCGTAAAACCTCAATCACCAAAAAATATTTAAGTCTGCTTAAGTCTTTCATTTCAAATTCATTAAACAATTTAACTTTTAATTTTAAAATTTCTTCTTTATCATTTCCGGTAATAATCATGTCATCTACATAAATAATTAAGCATGTAATAAGGTTTTTTCTTTGTTTAAAAAAAAGAGTATGATCTGAATTGCTTTGCTTAAAACCATATTTTTTCAATGCAAGTGTAAATCTCCTAAACCAAGCCCATGGGGATTGTTTTAACCCATACAAAGATTTTTTAAGTCGACAAACTTCCCCCATTTTAAAATTTCCGGCAAACCCTGGTGGTGTTTCCACATAGACTTCTTCCTTTAGTTCACCATGTAGAAATGCATTCTTTACATCAAATTGGTGCAATGGCCAATCTTCGTTTGCAGCGACTGAGAAAAGAACTCTGATGGTATCAATCTTTGCAACCAGTGAGAAGGTTTCGGAGTAATCAATTCCGTATGTCTGAGTATACCCTTTGGCAACCAGTCGAGCTTTATATCTTTCAATATTACCATCTGGTTTCTGTTTTATCGTAAATACCCATCGACATCCCACTGGTTTTTTCCTTGAGGTATGACACACTTTTCCCATGTGTCATTATCATGCAAAGCATCCATTTCAACTTCCATTGCCTTTTTCTAGTTTTTTTTATTGTAAAGCTTGTTCTACGGAAGTTGGAATATTTTCAGAGTAAATTGCGAAATTAAATCGTTGTGCCTCTTTTGATAGATTTCCTTGCGCTATATTAGCCATAGGGTATCTAGATCTTTGAGCTTCTTTTTTCGGAGAGTACCGTTTTGGTGCTATACCTCTAGTGGTTCTTTGAGGTAGGACATATCGTTGGGTGGTTTCGGTAGAATTTGAGTCATTTTGATTTTCTTAAGCTAGATGTTCATTATTAGAAGAGATTTCAGTGGTTTTATTTTGTTATGTCGGGGTTTGTATAGGTATAGTAGGCTCATGGTTTTGTGTAGGTTCGGTGCTTTGTATAGAGGTTTGTATAGGTTCGGGGTCAATGTTTTGTGTCGGGGTTTGCATAGTTTCAAGGTTATCTTGTGTTGTAATGATTTGAGGTGTTTAAATAGCTTGATAAGCTATCCATGTCATCCAACTTAGAGTGTCACTACTTTCTTTCTCTCCCTCACTCGCGAGTTTGTTGTTGTAAAAATACTCTGTTTCGATAAAGTTACATTTCATTGTAGCAATGATGTTCCGCTTTTTTGGATTATAACACTGATACCCTTTCTGATTAATACCATAACCAACCATGACACATTTCTCGGCATATGGGTCAAGTTTTGTACGCTCAAATTTTGGAATATGAACAAAGACCGAGCATCCAAAGAGGTGTGGTTCAAGATTAAGCGAGGACGCAAGAGTAAAAAATTGAGCTAGAGTATCCCGAGGGGTTTTTGTGCCAAGAATTTTAGTAGGTAATCGGTTTATGAGGTAAGTGGCAGTAGCAAGAGCTTCGGGCCAGAAACTCTGAGGAACTTTAGATTCAATTAATAAGGCTCTAGTTATTTCTAAGAGTAGTCGATTCTTTCATTCGGCTACACCGTTTTTGTGACGACCCGGAAATTTTCGACCAAATTTAAACTTAATCTTAATATGAATTCGACATGATAAGCAAAGTCTGTAATATTGAGTCTCAAAATTTTTGAACTGTTTCATGAAATCAATTAACCTTCGTCTGTTTCCGACGACTCACGTCCCACCCAGTGCCTTCCCAGCTAACCGCCTGGTGACCACTGAGTGTACCTCAGACACTGATTTTACGGCCCTACCTCTCGGCAAAACCAACCATATTCGGACCGCGAGGAGTAAGAGCCAATGCTTCGTCACATGTAACAATGTGAGAACCCCCTCTACGATTAAGCCGACGACATAACTTAAACCAGCTCTGACACTTTATTTTAATATATGCATATCTATTTAAGTAATCGTATCGTGAGTCGTCGGAAACAGTCGAAGGTCAATTGATTTCATGAAACAGTTCAAAAATTTTGAGACTCAATATTACAGACTTTGCTTATCATGTCGAATTCATATTAAGATTAAGTTTAAATTTGGTCGAAAATTTCCGGGTCGTCACGGGTCATCACAGTACCTACACGTTAAAGAAATTTCGTCCTGAAATTTGATTGGGACGGTCATGGCTGACAATAAGTATGTTTTTATGACGCATACAAGTTAGAAATTAATGTTTTATCATCAATGAGTAATATGGATAAAACAATTCGATTACGCGAAGAGTATAAGTGAAGCTATCACAAAAGAGTGAAATGAGAAAATAATGTTTCGTCATATCCTTTGACGTAGATATGGTTGATTTCTAGAGTTTAAGGGATCTAGAGAAAATCTTCGTAATGAGATTTGATTCCTTGATAATTAAGAAAATAGGATCTTCTTTGATTAAATGCGATAATCTGTTTTGATTACTCTGTCGAATTTTTCACTATAAATCCATCCTCTTCATTTCCTTTATATTTTTGAGATTCATACTTTTGTCTTCTCTTCCTGACTTTAAGTCAAGCGAATAATGGTCCAGAAGTCGTAGGTACGAGATTTGGAATGAACATAATTAATGTTCTGAGAGAGAGATTGTAATAGCACGATCTTGATTGGTTAAATTACCAGAATTCAAGAGAAAAGATAGGACTATCAAGAAAATATATTCTTGATATGTTTATAGATTAGATAGAATGTAAGAGTCATGTAACATGACACATGATGACGTTATAATCTGTGAATCATCACGTTCCATTTAGAAACTCTGCATGACTTACTGTAATATAATCACGTTAATCAAGTGTCATTATATTATACTAACTCATGCTTCAGTTCCCAACACTACTTCAAAAACATTCATATTTTAAACTCGAAGGTTTCAGAATTTAGAAACTAAAACAGTTTCCTTTCTGATGTAATACTGATTTCGCGAAGAGATAAATGATTTCAGGTAAGAATAGTTATGATAATATCTTCAGAAATATCGAGGATATTTATAATGAAAGATACTATGATATCTTAGAATTTCTAATATCGAAGGTTACTGAAGAAAATTCTTCCGCAAGGATTTAGAAAAATTAAGGAGCAAGATATTCGCTAGAGATTTCGCCAGGTACTGAATCGTAGACTGGGTGCTTTTCAGAATTTCATAATTGAAGATCATAATTCTAGGAGATAAATGTTAAATGTATACATATAACTGTTGATGTAGAAATGCTACGAGATTCAAAATACTGATTGCTGATTCTCGGTAATTGGTATGGCCATTTTCGTTACAAGATGCTAATGAGTATATGATAGGGTTTTAATGAACAAGTATAATGGTTCTTCGGAGAGACTTAAGCCATTGAGTAATGAAGTTGCTGGTAAGTTTACTGCTAATGTGGTGGAATATAAAATGTTCCCCAAAAACGATGACGAAAGGCAAACTTATATATCAAAGTTATAATAGGGTTTATTCGAATGAAAGGTCGATGTTAATTTGCTGAAGCTGTGATAAAATTGGCTAATTTGGAGAGAGATTGTAAAGTTATTTTCGGTAATAGCAACGCCAAAGGAGCTAGCACAGATACGTGTTAAACGTTTACTTAGGTTACGAGTATTTTTTGATATATAACTATATGCATAACTCTTTTCTTCCGTAGATGAAGTGCGGTTGGTTCATACTCTCGATTGAGGTGTTTTCAAGAATCATGAAAAGTTTGAACGCAGATTGTAATCGTCAAAATACAAACGAGGTTTGAGATGAAATCAAGTGGCAAACTTGAAGAAATGTTTAGTTTCATATATTATGATCAATATTTTAATTCATTTTAATTGTCCAATGTTATTAGTCCACATTTAATAGTTCACAATTAGTAGTTCAACAATTCATATATAGTTTAATATATAATATTCGAATTAATTAATACGTGTCGTGACCCATTGTATACATGTCTCAGACTCGATCACAACTCAAAGTATATATATTATTTGAGAATCAACCTCAACCCTGTATAGCTAACTCAAGCATTACTGCTTATAGAGTGTCTATGGTTATTCCAAATAATATATATAGATGGGTTGATATGATATGTCAAAACATTGTATACGTGTCCCGATATTTAAAATGCGTAAATAACAGTATTTAAATGACGATAAATAAATTACGTAAAATAAATAACAAAAATTAAATGACGATAAATAAAATTGCGAGAATTAAAATTGCGATAAATAAATTGCGATAAATAAAATGTAATAAGGAATTAGCAGTTAGTTAGGATTTTGTTAGCGTAGATTCTTAACAAAATTTCTCATAGTTAATTTGTGTGTTTCTAACAAATTTTATTTTTGTCCAATGTTTTCTTCATTATGCCACTTTTTGGATTCTGATAAGTCAAAAATCCAAATATGAAATTGAATGAAAATGGTTATTCTGTGGTGAACGGATTCGTATATCGGTGGACGTAAGTAGGATAGTAAATGACTGTTGAATCAGATTCGAAGAATGTACAGTGTAACTTATTAATGTGAAATCTAAATATTCCTCAGGTATTATCTACCCGTTAAAATATTTTCATCATTAACAGTTTATACTTAAGAATTTTTAATTACAAACTTTATGAAAACATATATACATATATATTTTCTTCAGATGTAATCATGGATTTAATGAGTAGATATAATATTAAACTCATTTGATTTACCGTTAGATCTAGAATATATAATCTCTAGAACATTAGAGATTACATAATCACCATGTCGAACGAAGATAAATGATGTAGAACATCATGTAGAACGATGATTATACTCGAGGTACAAAATGAGATGTTGAGGCATGTGATGTTGAAACTTGGGTTGTTGGTGGTACTGTTGGTGTCGTTGATGTTGCTAAAGCTGGTATGTTTTGCACCATATTTTCCAAGGCTACAACTCGGGCGCGAAGTTCGTTGACTTATTACTTGGGAATGATTGGCGGTTGGAACAAGCGGATGAATAAGGTTGAGAATTTGTGATATCATATAATCATTGCGAGATATTCTGGCTATGAGGGTGAATATGGTGTTTCGGACAGGTTCGCCGGTAAGTGCTTCAGGTTCTTCACCAAGAGGTGAATTCGGTTGATAGAAGGGATCGCCTTCTTCGAGTCTCCATTGATTAAGTCGACTACGAACCCATCAGATGAATTGGGGATAGATGATTGGTTGATTCATTTTGGTGACGCTGCTTTTGGAGCTTAGGTGAACATCCATGTCGGAATAGCTGTCGGGTTCCGAAGAACTTGAACTAGTGACGAGTTCCATTTCGTACTATTGAGTAAAGGGTTTTTCGATATGAAATGATTTTCGGATGTCGGATGATATTCTAGTTATATAGAATATCTATTTATATAGAACAAAAGATTTCGTAGATTACGGAGGAATTTACGGAATATACTAGGCATAGTTTACAGTAACAGATACGCTAATATATGATTGAGCAGATACGCTAAGATATGAATCTTGTCTATACACTATTCATGCAATCAATGCCGTAAGATGTGTCTGGACTAAGAATGATAAACAGGTAATTTCCTAAGGATGATAAGCAGATGATTTTCCGACTAAAAATGATAAGCAAAACTTTTGACATGCAGACACGGTCGAAGTCCAGACTCATTAATGCATCCTAACAACTACTAGTTAGACACACTAATGTAAGACCTAGTTCGCTAAGACCACCGCTCTGATACCAACTTTAATTCAGTTGGGGACACCACACGTCCCACCCAGTGCCTTCCCAGCTAACCGCCTGGTGACCACTGAGTGTACCTCAGACACTGATTTTACGGCCCTGCCTCTCGGCAAAACCAACCATATTCGGACCGCGAGGAGTAAGAGCCAATGCTTCATCATAGGTAACACTGTGAGAACCCCCTCTACGATTAAACCGACGACACAGCTTAAACCAGCTCTGATACCATATTTTAATATATGCATATCTATTTAAGTAATCGTATCGTGAGTCGTCGGAAACAGTCGAAGGTCAATTGATTTCATGAAACAGTTCAAAAATTTTGAGACTCAATATTACAGACTTTGCTTATCATGACGAATTCATATTAAGATTAAGTTTAAATTTGGTCGAAAATTTCCGGGTCGTCACAGTTTTGTTTAGAGGTATGGGCACAAGAAATTTGATGAATAATTCCTTTTTCTTCACAAAAAAGTTTCATGGACGTGTTAACAAATTCCCCACCATTATCAGATCGCAACATTTGTATATTTTTTGTTAAACTGGGTTTTGATCATTTTATAGAAAAGGCAAAAAATTTCAAACACTTCTGATTTGTTGGTTAGAAAATAGATCCAGGTCATTCGTGTACAATCATCAATAATAATGACAAAATATCTAAACGTTCCCCCCCCCCCCAAATTAATTGGAGCCGGTCCCCAAACATCAGAGTGAATTAAAGCAAAAGGTACATCTTTCCTAGTATTAGTGAGTTTAAACGTACTCCTGTAGCTTTTCGCCAAAATACAAGTTTCACAACTTAAAGTTACATTAGACGGAAATAAACTAGAAAATAAAGAACGTAGATAGCCGGCATACGGGTGTTCCAACCTCCGATGCCATAACTGTAACATCCCGTTTTCCTCAAATATGACTTAAGGTGCGTATTTAACTTCGTGTACATTTAATATTGCATCCATGATCGTTTGTATATAGTCTAAGTGTTTTAAAAAAAAAAATTGAGTTTGGGTGATTACTGGAAGGATGTCGCGTCTGGGTGGGTTTCATCGTGACTTGGCGTGTCGCGGATAGCGACAAAACAGGTTAAAATGCGATGGGATTCTGGAACCCTCCCTCCTGTTAATCTGTCGCGTTCTGATGTGAAGTATCGCGACCTACGCTTCGCGGATCGCGACGAAGTACATCCAAACGCGATGGCCAAAAATCCCGGCTTCTGTTCAAATTGTCGCGTTCAAATAATATATGTCGCATTTCAGTCATCGCATAACGCGATAAAGTGTCGCGAATCGCGACAGGGGTCGCTGTTTGACCTTTTTAGCCATTTTAGATGGCATCTTTTGGGGGTATGTTGGTCTTTTCAATTGAGGCCGGTTTTGGGGAGTCTAAAACTGATTCAACCTTATCCAAACCTCATTTATCATTTCTTCAACCACCTAAATTAAATCTAGAGAGAGATAAGATTTTAGAGTGAGAGAGCTCACTTTGGTGAAGAAGAAGGTCAAATCTCACCCGAACCCAAGCTTTAAAGTTGTTCCCTACGTCACTAGCTACGTTGTGGTGGTATTGGTAAGTCTTAACTCTATGTTTCGAGTTTTAATTGGTTTATGGCTAGGGTTTTGTTTACTTGAGACTTGTATGACCCATTTGGGGTTAAATGGGTGAACTTGGGTTATATTGATGAAAGGAAACCCTAATAGCTATAATCTTGGGTTTGTTCATATGAATTGAGGTTGTAAGTGCTAAATGGTGTTGTTAGTCACTAATACACTTATTACATGATGAAAGATTTGTCAATGGGTTAAGTTTGACCAAATTTGTAAGTCTAAGTGTTAAAAAGGGTCAAATGGGTAATGTTGACCTAGTTTGGGCAAGATGGGTATGAAAATACCCTAAATGGTGTTAGTTGGTGTTAGTAGACTCAAATCACTAGCTTTTAGTGATTCATGATGAGTCATGGCCATTAATGGGCGGTTTTGATGGATGTGAGTCATTTAATGCATTAGGTCATTAAATGCTCAAGTGTTAAATGTTGGTGTCTAGCCCAACTAATTTGTGTATTGAAAGTGTACTTAATGTATTAGGTACCTTGCTTGAAGCATACGGGAGTAATTAATCACCACCGATGTAATAAGGTGAATGGAATAATTATATGCGTGCATATATAATGTATTTATTTGTGGGGCATGAGTTGTGTAGTGTCGAAGTGTTAAGACACCACTTCTCACGTGGCGAGTGAAGTGTCGACGTGTTAAGGCACCACTCGGGAGTGAAGCATCGACGTGTTAAGATGCCACTCCAAGAGATGTAACGAGTGAAGTGTCGACGTGTTAAGACACCACTCGGGGTGAAGTGTTGACGTGTTAAGACACCACCCGGGGTGAAGTATCAATGTGTTAAGATGCCACCGGTGGGGTTAGTGTACGACGTGTTAAGTGCACTAACGGTTGTTATGAACACCGATGGGAAATTTGAGTACCATTCCTTGTACGATTGGTTAACCATGGTTGTGTGTTGTATTGTAGCATATTATATTGTTCGAATTATATGCTATTGTTATGCTAGCTTGTGTGATCGAAGGTTTAGTATTATACTTGTGATGGTATGATTATTTATATTGCTAGCATGTATGCAATAAATGCGTAAGTGGTTGCAAGTAAGTAGGTTGTATATTTAATCGTATAATTGTTGCACTCACTATGCATTAGCTTACCCCTTTCGTTGTTTATCTTTTTAGATGCAGGTGCGGAGAAGGGGAAGGGGGTTGTTGGGCACTAGTTACCCCTTGTTGGATTCTAGTTGAAGCTTTTGAAGTCGGCCTAGTATTTTGGGTAGTTTAGCCCCAAACCATGCTCGAGTGTTGTTTGGATTAAAACTATCATTTTTAATGGGTCGAACTTGTATTACATTTGTTTAAGGGCCTTTGTGCCTTATTTGTAAACATTAAACTTGTGACATTGTTTTAATGGGTTGAATGGAACGTTTCACGTTATGTAACCATTTAGTTGGGCGTTAATGTTTTAATTACTTTAAAAAAAAATTACTCGTGTTAAATACGGGTTAGGTTGTTTCAATAACCATGCTTCCCTCGTAGGTGTTCCGTGAGCAAGCAACACGGTACCTCGTTGAGAAACTTCATCAATATAATATAGTCCCCCTTTTTCAGTGCCACGCCCAATCACAATCCCCGTCCGGATATCCTGCAAGATGCGGAACGTCTGATATATGAGGAGTTTACAATTTAATTCTTTTGTTACATGACTTACCGATAACAGCTTATGAGACAAAGCTAGAATATATAGACAATTAGGAAATTTAATCGTTGGTGAGATCTCGATAGTTCCACTATTTTCAACTTGAATAATTTCACCACTAGCGGTTTGAATTTTATTCCTCTTAGGTTTAGTTTTCAAAACAGTATCATTTTTATCAAAGGTCATGGTATCCGTTGCCCCACAATCAAGTATCCATGACCTCGTTTTAAAAACTTTAAGACTATATTCGCTTCGGGTTGGGACACTTCATCACTCGGTATTTTATTTAAGACAGAATAACTATTATTGCAGGGTATAATAAGCTCGGGCCTTTTAAATCTAATTTTTCCTTTTATTTTGGACTTATCATTTAGTGTTTGGACTGAATTAGTCTTATCAGTCTTTAGTATAGTCTGCCCATTAAGGCCTGGCCCAACTTTTAATTTAGGTTTACTCTGGCCCAATTGTCTATCTCTATTGGATTTATTAAAACAGTGACTATGGCCCAAGTAATTCGTAGGCCTATTAAGGCCCAATTTTCTAATCTTTTTTTGATTACTAAATGGTTTAGGTAACTCGTGACCTTCTCCTGTACGTTTGTTTTCCCTATATGAATATTTATTTAATTCGCCTACTTTCTTCACACAATCTAACATATTACCTACTCGTTCATCTTTTCTAGGGCAAAATAAATCAACAAAAGATTTGGGGATTTTACCTTTCGCTGTTTCAGTTGAAACAACTACTCCAAATCCTGCTGATGTTGTTGGATCCGATTCGGTGGTAGTGGTTGGTGGTTCTGCCATAACCACTGCTTTACCCGGTTTGTTCCACCAATTTGGAAACCCTTTCAGCTTAAAACATTGGTCTATCGTGTGCCTTGTTTTCCTACATTCAGCACACACCAATTTTGATTTATCAACCTTGGAGAATGATTGCTTGGTACGGCGAGGATATGAGGGTTTGTTTGCAACAAGTCCAGAAACAATTCCTTGTTGTAAATCATTTGAGGTTTGCCCTAAAATGTGTTGGTGAGCCACCTCCTTCCTCACAGCCGCATAAGCTTCTTCTGGCGTCTGTAATGGATCTAATCTTAAGATCTCTCTCTTAATCGTATCATATTTTCGATCAAGTGCATTTAGAAACTGAAAAAGCTTTCGTTCAGTTCGAATTTTGTTGTAGATTATGATGTCAGTGGAACACTTCATTGGGTTTGGATCTCGTCTATCAATTTCTCCCCAAATTCCCTGCATCGTAATCCATAAATCTTCGAGTGACGTGTTAGCTTGCTTTATATCATTAGCTTTTACATGTAAATCAAAATGTTGGAGCTTGTCTTTTCCACCACTGTAAGTTGTAACAAGAGCATCCCATAGTGACTTGGCTATAGGAAATTCAGTCAAGTTGCTGGCTAAATTTGGCTCTATATTTTGAATTAACCATGAGAACATGATTAGATCTTCTTGTTCCCATTGGTTGAATTCATCACTGATGTCTTCTGGCGGTGGGTTTGATGTTAAGTGGTTTAGGAGATTTTTTGACTTACCTCCTATTGCCACTTTCATCATTCTAGCCTATAAAGCGTAGTTTTGACTTGACAAACTGATGTTAATTTTCAAGCTATCAGAAAGCTTTGGGCTGTAATTCATGTTGGTTTTTAAAAGTTGGCTTAATTGGGTGGCTAGATCATTAGTTTGGTTAACCGATTGGGTATGGATGATGTCTTCATCAAACATTGTGACCCCCAATCAGATTGGTAGATGATTGAAGCTTAATTATGAGTGTATTGATCTCAGATCTACACCATAAGCTCTGATACCATGTTTTCAAATGATTAAAATGATTGTTAATATGATTATGATAATGTATTTGTTATTTTAAACAGATGAAGTGATTTACAAGTGTGTTTGAGTGTGTTTATATACACAAGAATACCTAACAGACACTTCTAATTTAAGTATGGATCTAAAGTGAATTTGGAACCACTTTTACATAAAAGGAAGTCTACTTGTTAATAGAGCCGTTTGACTTCAGAAATGGCCTATTGACTTCTGTTTTGAACAGTTGACTTTGCTGCTACTTATGTGCTCTTGTGACCTTCTATACTTGGAAATGATGAGATTATATTTTCTCTGATCCAAAGTTGAATTACCCAAAAATGTAAGGTTGCTGTTTTATTCTTTTACAAAAATTACCATATTGCTCAACATAATCTCCCATTACTATACTCTTAACCTTCTGCCATGTTCTAAAAGCTTTTGTATCCAAAGCTATAACTTCATGTTTCTTTTCTAATAGAGATTTCAGGAATTTTGGGGTTATTTGGTATTTGCTCCACCAATTTTGTTGCAAAGGAAATCATATGTGCAATACCTAATTTTCCTTGACTGTAAGAAATCATGTTATCTTTTAAAGTATTGACAGTCCATGTTTCATTGTTCTTGTTTTTAGAAACAAGTAAAATCCATGGGCACGTTAAAGTTTTTTTCTTCTATTCTTTTCAAATTTGAATTTATTCCATCGTTTGTCTTTTCTTTAATATTGCCAACTACTCCGCTTGTCCCCACATCTTTTGACCCTTTCTTTTTTTAGATTGAACTTTGACCAGTCTCCCACTTTCCCCCCAGAACTGATTATGTACAAAGTTTGAAATCATACCCTCACACTTTCCCTCACTCTTATGAAGTCATTTTTTTACCAACACGATTTTTCTTCTGGTCTCAATGGCATGCAGTTTCACTTTTTCTTTTACTTCCCCTTCACTTATATATTCTTGAACCAAATAGAAGAATGTATTACAAGGTTCACCGTTCTGCTTCTCTTATTTCCTTAACTCTTTAAGTTTTTTATTCCTCATATTGTCAATACCATCTTCAAGACCATAATCACTATCAAATTCCTCATGATTTATTACATCTATCTTAGCTTCAGCTTCATCTTCACAATTCAACTCATCAACACTCTTTTGACTACCATTACCCGTAAACTCAACATCTTTATCAACACTAAAGTGGAATTCTTTCATATCAACTGCAACATCTACAAAAGGGTTGTCAATATCAAAAATGAAATCATAATCATCAGTATCATTCTCATCTACCTTAACTTCTTTTTCAACCAAAACTTCATCATCAACCATAACTTCATCTTCAATCCTAACTTATTCTTCTTCAAATATAACTTCTTCTTCAACCTTAACTTCATCTTCAACCCTAACTTCATCTTCAAACCTAACTTCTAGTTCATTCATGTGATGACCCGTCCTAATCCACCTGGACGAAGTCTTCAACAACTGGTTCCATTGCGAGGTACATACCTCTATATGTCTTGAATGACTCCATGTAATATATTTAAAATGAGCAAATGCACAGCGAAAGACTTAATTCGTACCTGAGAATAAACATGCTTAAAAGTTTCAACCAAAAGGTTGGTGAGTTCATAGGTTTATCATAACAATCATTTCAATATATTAATAGACCACAAGATTTCCATTTATAAATATATGTACACTCGCAAGTGTATAAAAGTATTCTATAAGTTTTTGAGCTCTTCGGTAACCATACTTAACAATTAATGTGGCATATTCCCTTTATTATGAAATCTCCCTACACTGTACCAAGTGTAGTAAAAACGAAGTACTATGCAACCGTTTATGATACTAGAGCGACTAACCCGGTTGGGGTGGTCAAACCCGATAGATCTATCAATAGGATTCGCGCTTACATGTTCTTCCAACATGTAAATATTAGTTACCAAGCTATTAGGGAAGATATGCAAGGTGGTACAACTCAACGTAGAATATATTTTAAGTACTTGTGTCTATTTCGTCAAACATAGAAGCAGCGCATGTATTCTCAGCCCAAAAATATATATTGCAAATGCAATTAAAAAGGGAGCAAATGAAACTCACCATACTGTATTTTGTAGTAAAAATACATATGACGAAACTGAACAATGCTAGGTTGACCTCGGATTTACGAACCTATATCAATTATATATATTAACTCATGTAATCATAATTGAATTAATATTAATATTAGTAGTACATATTGTTTCAATGGTTATATATATATTTCTATATATATACTTTTATATATGTTAAGTATTTTTAATAACTAATTTATTGTAGTAATAATAATAATATTAATAGTAATATTGATAATAATAATAATAATAATATAGTTATTATAATAATAATTATGATACTAGTAATTATAAAAATGATAGTAATATTAGTAATTTTAATAAAAATGATAGTTTTACAAATAATGATAAAGTAAAAGTAAAAAAAAAATAGTTTTAGCAAAAATAATATTTTTAATAATAATAATAATAACAAAAATGATAATTTTAATAGGAATGATACTTTTAATATTAATAGTAGTTTTTGAATAAAAAAATGATCAGTTTAATAATAATGATAATAAAAATAATAATTTTGATAATAATACTTAATACTTAATAATAATATTAATAATAATCATAATAATTAATAACAATAAATATAATAATAATAATTATAATAATACTACCTTTAAGAAAAGTGTATGTGTTTATCGATGGTGAGCAGACAACGAAACAGAAGCGAGCCACATCATTCGATCATCATTATGTTATCATTTGGTTTCCATTTTCTATTATTACCTTTATAAATCACGTTTCATCATCATTTATCTATTTTATCATCTATAATCCGTATCATCATCATCATCATTTTTATCGTCTTGATCGCCATCATAATCATATAACATCATCATCGTTCATCAAAAATGTTATCCTAATCATCTACCGAAAATAGAAGTCCATGCATAGGAATATGTTTAGCCCAAATTAATAACTCAATTCATTGTATGGCAGCCCGATTAGAAGAGTATAAAAGGCCCCATATTACACGTTTTAGTGGCCCAATTTAATCACTCAATGTATTAGATTTACCGATGTTGTGATCAAGATCCTATCGATAAAAGGTTTTGTAAAAAAAAATAACAAGAAAGAGAGGCAAGTAGTAGTCCCCATCGACCCCTCCACTGTCATTCGGTTTCAATATAATAATCGTGCTCACATGGAACCTTCATTATCAAATTTCCATTAATAACTAATCATTATCACCTTTGTTTGTGTATTATTATCATTCGACTGAAACTAAATAGGAGAACACAGCAATCATCGTGGGTTTCACTTAAACTTATTCAAATGGGAATCAGAAATGAGTAGTAGTAAACGGGGTGGTGGTTGTTCGTTTAAAATAGAAAACCGAAACAGTAAGTACTAAAAGAAAAAATGATAGTGGTAGGGTTATAGGGCGATGGTGGTGCTCACGGTGGTTGTTATCGTAGTTGATGGAGAAACAACTATTAGGAGTGAGAGAGAGGATAAGAGAGAGTGGTGGTAGTGTATGGTGGTGGTTCATGGTGATTGAGGGTGGTTTCCATTTGTATATGATGAAGTTGTGATCGAAACAAAAGAAACCGAATAGTAGGTTGTTCAAACAATAGAAATCCTAAGTGGGTTTCGGTAGTGGTAACCGTTTGATGGAAAGATTATAACGACAGCGAGATAGATGGTGAAGTGGTGACGTTGGTAGTCGAAAGGGAAAAAAAACATGAAAGATCGAAGTACTAGTAATGAATCTTTATCATCCAGGTTACACCATCGTCTTTCATCATCATTTTTATTCGACTTATAACAGAAAAGAAGAATGGAGTAGCAATAGTTTGAATGGTTCGATGAAACCCATTGGTGATTTGAGTGGGTGATGGTTCACGGCCCAAAACAAAAGAGAAGAAAGAGAATTAACGATTTTGCTATGGTTGTGTAACGGTGGTTGTGGGTGTTGAAAACTTCATGACATAAATTGAAATAGTTTATAAGACCATTCCCATTCATGACACCGTCATGGGCATTTCCTCAGCGCCACATCAGCTTTCTCTCCCCACCTTATTCAACACTTCCTCCCATAACACTCCCATAACACACCACTACTAACCATGACATACTCCATTCTCATTACATACCCCACAAAATTAATTAAATAAATAAATGTACAACTTCAATAACAATATGTACAAGTTTGTTAAGCAAAATAAAGAAGAAAGAGAAGGTTATCCGTCCTGGAATGTGCTTGTGGAAGAAAAAAAGTATGGCGAGGGCAGTGAGGGCGATGGAGGGCGATGGAGGGCATGGACAACGCCATTGGAGCCCTCGAGGAAATGGGTGTATGACATAGGTGAGGGCGGACTGATGGGAATGGTCTAATGAAATTAGGACTTGATTAATTGGGTAACGCTGCTTTCACAGAAGTGGGTTTTGTTGTTTTTCATTCTCAAGCATACCATATCTATATATATAAGATCCATGTTTTCTTTTCTTTCTTTGTAAGTGGAAAATGACAACAATACAGTAATATTTATAATTCAATTATGCCACAATAATACTCCACTTGCAATATTAACATTAGAAACGTGTAATTCAAATAAATATCTTGCCGACGGTTTTACACGGGTGATGATTCGTAGTCCGTTGCTAATCAGTGGCGGATAAAAGGTACTCAGATAAATTCCAAATTTTTACCTTAATTATATTTATTTATTTCAGTCATTATGGTATAAAATTCGATCATTAACTAACAAATAAAAATTACATTAATTATTTACTCCCAACCCTAAGTCAAATATAAAAAGTGTTAAAATTTAACAACTAGATCCTAAATACATTTTTAGTAAGCCTAAAATTTATAGAACTCATTTTCGGATCACCGTTTATTTTAAAATCATATAAGTTCGAATTAAACTTGTTTAATATCAATTGGAACATCAAATGAGTATTACAGTCATTTAATATTTATTTTTAATATTCTTTATATATATATATATATATATATATATATATATATATATATATATATATAAATATATATATATGTATTTATTTTAGTAATAATATTATATTCTATTATTATTTTACATAGTTAACTAAAGCATATAGTATTTTAAATTTAGACTTCAAATATATACATATCTATATATATTGAAATATATATTTATCTATTTACAAATAGTTGTTCGTGAATCATCGAAACTAGTCAAAGGTCAATTGAATATATGACACAGTTCAAAATTTTTGAGACCCAACATTACAGACTTTGCTTATCGTGTTGGAAACATATAGAGATTAAGTTTAAATTTGATCGGAAATTTTTGGGTCGTCACAGTACCTACCCGTTAAAGAAATTTCGTCCCGAAATTTGATTGGGATGGTCATGGTTGACAATAAGTATGTTTTCATGACACATACGAGCTAGAAATTAGAGTTTTATCATTATTGAGTAATTTCAATAAAATAATTCGATTATTCGAAGCGTACGAGTGAAGCTATCACAAAAGAGTGAAATGAGAAAATAAAGTTTTGTCATATCTTTTGACGTAGATAGGGTTGATTTCCGGAGTTCAAGGGATTTAGAGAAAATCTTCGTAATAAGATTTGATTCTTCGGAAATTAAGGAAATTAAGATCTTTTTTGATTAAATACGATGATCTGTCTCGGTTGCTTTGTCTGATATTTCGCTATAAATCCACCCTCTTCGTTTCCTTTATATTTTGGAGTTCCATCCTCTTGTTTTCTCTTCCCGACTTTAAGTCAAGCGAAAAATGATCCAGAATTCATAGGTATGAAGTTTGGAATGAACATAACTAATGTCCCGAGAGAGGGATTGCAATAGCACGATCTTGATTGGTTAAATTACCAGAATTCAAGAGAAAAGATTATACTATCAAGAAAATATGTTCTTGATATGTTTGGAGATTAGATAGAATGCAAGAGTCGTGTAAAATGGTACATGATGACTTTATGGTCTGTGAATCATCACGTTTCATTAGAAACTCAGCATGACTTACTGTAATATAATCACGTTGATCAAGTGTCATTATATTATACTAACTCATGCATCAGTTCCCAACACTTACTTCAAAACATTCAAATTTTAAGCTCAAAGGTTTATAGAAAATAGAAACTAAATAGTTTCCTTTCTGATGTAACATTGATACCGCGAAGAGATAAATGATTTCAAATAAGAATAGTCATAAAAATATCTTCAGAAATATTGAGGATATTTATAATAGAGGATACAATAATATCTTAGAATTTTAGAATCAATTTGTGATGAAGAAATTCATTCGCGATGACTTAGAGCGATTAAGGAGCAAGGTATTCGCTAAAGATTTCATCAGAATCAGAATCATCGGGATCCTTTATGTACAAGTTTAGTCCTTGTGATTTGTCCACAGCCTCCTTCATAATTTCACATGATCCGCTTTTTGGTACTATAATTTCTATTGAGCGTTTCCAACACTCCATTCTTTATCATCATACTTTTGACGGTTAAGGTTGTTTATGGTTGTCTACCGTTTTTGCTGCTTCATTCAGCTTTCTCAAAACTTGGAGTATTGATTCGTAGACTGGGTGCTTTTCAAAATTTTAGAATGAAAGATCATAATTCTAAGAGATAAATGTTATATCTATACATATAACTATTGATGTAGAAACGTTGCGAGATTCGAAATAATAATTGATGATTTCTGATAGTTGGTATGGCAATTATTGTTACGAGATGCAGATGAGCATATGATAGGGTTTCGATAAATATAATGATTTTTCGGAAAGTCAAAGATCAACGAAGTTGTTGGTAAGTTTACTGCTAATGTGGTGGGATTTAAACGCTTTTCCGGTAACAATGATGAAAAGCAACTTTTATATCAAAGTTATAATAAGACTTATTCGAATGAAAGCCGAAGTAGATTTGCTGGAGCTGTGACAAAATTGGCTAATTTGAACAGGAATTGCAAAGTTATTTTCGGTAACAACAACGCCAAAGGAGCTAGCATAGATACGTGTTAAACGTTTACTCAGGTTCCGAGAATTTTCCAGGTGCATAACTATATGCATTAATCTCTTCTTCCGTAGAGGATGTGCGGTTGGTTCATCCTCCCGATTGAGGCGTTTTCAAGAATCATGAAAGGTTTGAACGCAGATTGTAATCGTCAAGATACAAATGAGGTTTAAGATGAAATCAAGTGGCAAACTTGAAGAATTGTTTAGTTTCATATGTTATAATCAGTATTTTAATTCATTTTAATTGTCCAATGTTAGTAGTCCACAGTTGATAGTCCACAGTTAACAGTCCAATAATTCATATATTGCTTAATATATAATATTCGATTTAATTAATACGTATCGTGACCCGTGTACATGTCTCAGACTCGATCACAACTCAAAGTATATATATTATTGTAGAATCAACCTCAACCCTGTATAGCTAACTCAAACATTACTGCATATAGAGTGTCTATGGTTATTCCAAATAATATATATAGATGCGTCGATATGATATGTCAAAACTTTGTTTACGTGTCCCGATATTTAAAGTGCGTAAAATAAATAACAGAAATTAAATGACGATAAATAAAATTGCGAGAATATAAATTGCGATAAATAAATTGCAATAAATAAAATGTAATCAGTTAGCTAGGAACAGTTAGCGTGGATTCTTAACAAAAATTTTCTCATAGTTTATTTGTTTGTTTCTAACAAATTTTATTTTGTCCAATGTTTTCTTCATTATGCTACTTGTTGGATTCTGATAGGTCAAAATCCAAATATGAAATTGAATGAAAATGGTTATTCTGCGATGAATGAATACGTATATCTGTGGATGTAAGTAGGATAGTAAATGACTGTTGAATCAGATTCAAAGATTGTACAGTGTAACTTATTAATGTGAAATCTAAATATTCCTCGGGTATTACCTACCCTTTAAAATATTTTCACCATTAATAGTTTGTACAAAAGAATTTTTAATTACCACCGTTATGAAAATATATATACATATATATTTTCTTCAGATGTAATCATGGATTTAATGAGTAAATATGATATTAGACTCATTTGATTTACCGTTAGAACAATAATATATAATCTCTGAAGCATTAGAGATTACATAATCGCCATGAAGAACGAAGACAATTGATGTAGAACGGTACGTAGAACGATGATGAGGCGTGTGATGTTAAAACTTGGGTTGTTGGTGGTACTGGTATTGATGTTGGTGGTACTGTTGGTGCCGGTGACGTTGCTGAAGCTGGTAAGTATTACACCATGTTCTCCAAATTGATTACTCGAGCGCGAAGCTCGTTGACTTCTTGGATTACTCCGGGATGATTGTCGGTCGGAACGAGCGGATGAATAAGGTTTAGAATTTGAGATAGTATTTAATCGTGACGAGATATTCTGGAAATGAGAGAGAAAATGGTGTTTCGAATAGGCTCGACGGTAAGTGCTTCATGTTCATCGCCAAGAGGTAAATTCGGTCGATGAAAAGGATCATCTTATTCTTGTCTCTAATGATTAAGTAGACTATGAACTCATCAGATGAATTGGGGATGGCTGATTGGTTGATTCATTCTGGTGACGCTGCTTTCAGAGCTTAGGTGAACATCCATGTCGGAATAGCTGTCGGAATAACTATCGGAATAGCTATCGAAATCTGAGGGACTCGAACTGGTTGAGGGATTCATCTCGTACGATCAGATGAAGGATTTTCGATAAGAAATAGGTTATAGGATGTAGATTAGTACTCTGCAATACATAATTTACATATGCATATATAATACTAAAATCCCATAAGTTACGGAGGAATCTACGGAAGCTGTCAGGAAAAGTCTACACTAACAGATACGCTAAGATATGAATTTTGTCTATACACTATTCATGCAGTTAATAAAGTAAGATGTGTCTAGACTAAGAATGATAAGCAGGTAATTTTCTAAGGATGAATAGCAGATGATTTCCGACTAGAAATGATAAGCAAAACTTTTGACATGCAGAAACGGTCGAAGTCCAGACTCACTAATGCATCTAAATAACTATCAGTTAGACACACTAATACAAGACCTGGTTCGCTAAGACCACCGCTCTGATACCAACTGTGATGACCCGTCCTAATCCACCTGGAAGAAGTCTTCAACAACTGGTTCCATTGCGAGGTACAGACCTCTATATGTCTTGAACGACTCCATGTAATATCTTTAAAATGAGCAAATGCACAGCGGAAGACTTAATTGGTACCTGAGAATAAACATGCTTAAAAGTGTCAACCAAAAGGTTGGTGAGTTCATAGGTTTATCATAACAATCATTTCAATATATTAATAGACCACAAGATTTCCATTTATAAATATATGCACACTCGCAAGTGTATAAAAGTATTCTATAAGTTGTTGAGCGCTTCGGTAACCATACTTAACAATTAATGTGGCATATTCTCTTTATTATGAAATCTCCCTACACTGTACCAAGTGTAGTAAAAACGAAGTACTATGCAACCATTTACAATACTAGAGCGACTAGCCCGGTTGGGGTGGTCAAACCCGATAGATCTATCAATAGGATTCGCGCTTACATGTTCTTCCAACATGTAAATATTAGTTACCAAGCTATTAGGGAAGATATGCAAGGTGGTACAACTCAACGTAGAATATATTTTAAGTACTTGTGTCTATTTCGTCAAACATATAAGCAGCGCATGTATTCTCAGCCCAAAAATATATATTGCAAATGCAATTAAAAAGGGAGCAAATGAAACTCACCATACTGTATTTTGTAGTAAAAATACATTTGACGAAACTGAACAATGCTAGGTTGACCTCGGATTTACGAACCTATATCAATTATATATATTAACTCATGTAATCATAATTGAATTAATATTAGTATTAGTAATACATATTGTTTCAATGGTTATATATATATATTTCTATATATATACTTTTATATATGTTAAGTATTTTTAATAACTAATTTATTGTAGTAATAATAATAATATTAATAGTAATATTGATAATAATAATAATAATAATATAGTTATTATAATAATAATTATGATACTAGTAATTATAAAAATGATAGTAATATTAGTAATTTTAATAAAAATGATAGTTTTACAATAATGATAAAGTAAAAGTAAAAAAAATAGTTTTAGCAAAAATAATATTTTTAATAATAATAATAATAAAAATGATAATTTTAATAGGAATGATACTTTTAATATTAATAGTAGTTTTTGAATAAAAAATGATCCGTTTAATAATAATGATAATAAAAATAATAATTTTGATAATAATATTTAATACTTAATAATAATATTAATAATAATCATAATAATTAATAACAATAAATATAATAATAATTATTATAATAATACTACCTTTAAGAAAAGTGTATGTGTTTATCGATGGTGAGCAGACAACGAAACAGAAGCGAGCCACATCATTCGATCATCATTATGTTATCATTGGGTTTCCATTTTCTATTATTACCTTTATAAATCACGTTTCATCATCATTTATCTATTTTATCATCTATAATCCGTATCATCATCATCATCATCATTTTTATCGTCTTGATCGCCATCATAATCATATAACATCATCATCGTTCATCAAAAATGTTATCCGAATCATCTACCGAAAATAGAAGTCCATGCATAGGAATTTGTTTAGCCCAAATTAATAAATCAATTCATTGTATGGCAGCCCGATTAGAAGAGTATAAAAGGCCCCATATTACACGTTTTAGTGGCCCAATTTAATCACTAAATGTAAAATAACAGGTTTTGTAAAAAAAAAAATAACAGGAAAGAGAGGCTAGTAGTAGTCCCCATCGACCCCCTCCACTATCATTCGGTTTCAATATAATAATCGTGCTCACATGGAACCTTCATTATCAAATTTCTATTAATAACTAATCATTATCACCTTTGTTTGTGTATTATTATCATTCGGCTGAAACTAAACAGGAGAACACATCAATCATCGTGGGTTTCACTTAATCTTGTTCAAATGGGAATCAGAAATGAGTAGTAGTAAACGGGGTGGTGGTTGTTCATTTAAAATAGAAAACCGAACCAGTAAGTACTAAAAGAAAAATGATGGTGGTAGGGTTATAGGGCGATGGTGGTTCAACGGTGGTGCTCACGGTGGTTGTTATCGTAGTTGATGGAGAAACAAATATTAGGAGTGAGAGAGAGGATGAGAGAGAGTGGTGGTAGTGTATGGTGGTGGTTCATGGTGATTGAGGGTGGTTTCCGTTTGCATATGATGAAGTTGTGATCGAAACAAAAGAAACCGAATAGTAGGTTGTTCGAACAATAGAAATCCTTAGTGGGTTTCGGTAGTGGTAACCGTTTGATGGAAAGATTATAACGACAGCGAGATAGATGGTGAAGTGGTGACGTTGGTAGTCGAAAGGGAAAAAAATGAAAGATCGAAGTACTAGTAATGAATCGTTATCATCCTGGTTACACCATCGTCTTTCATCATCATTTTTATTCGACTTATAACAGAAAAGAAGAATGGAGTAGCAATAGTTTGAATGGTTCGATGATACCCGTGGTGGTATGAGTGGGTGATGGTTCACGGCCCAAAACAAAAGAGAAGAAAGAGAATTGACGATTTTGCTATGGTTGTGTAACGGTGGTTGTGGGTGTTGAAAACTTCATGACATAAATTGAAAGAGTTTATAATGAAATTAGGACTTGATTAATTGGGTAACGGAAATGGAACAGAAGTGGGTTTTGTTGTTTTTCAATCTCAAGTATACCATATCTATATATATAAGATCCATATTTTCTTTTCTTTCTTTGTAAGTGGAAAATGACAACAATACGGTAATATTTACAATTCAATTATGGCACAATAATACTCCACTTGTATTATTAACATTAGAAACGTGTAATTCAAATAAATATCTTGCCGACGGTTTTACACGGGTGATGATTCGTAGTCCGTTACTAATCAGTGGCGGATAAAAGGTACTCAGATAAATTCTAAATTTTTACCTTAATTATATTTATTTATTTCAGTCATTATGGTATAAAATTCGGTCATTAACTAACAAATAAAAATTACATTAATTATTTACTCCCAACCCTAAGTCAAATATAAAAAGTATTAAAATTTAACAACTAGATCCTAAATACATTTTTAGTAAGCCTAAAATTTATAGAACTCATTTTCAGATCACCGTTTATTTTAAAATCATATAAGTTTGAATTAAACTTGTTTAATATCAATCGGAACATCAAACGAGTATTACAATCATTTAATATTTATTTTTAATATTCTTTATATATATATATATATATATATATATATATATATATATATATATATATATATATATGTATTTATTTTAGTAATAATATTATATTTTATTATTATTTTACATAGTTAACTAAAGCATATAGTATTTTAAATTTAGACTTCAAATATATACATATACATATCTATATATATTGAAATATATATTTATCTATTTACAAATAGTTGTTCGTGAATCATCGAAACTAGTCAAAGGTCAATTGAATATATGACACAGTTCAAAATTTTTGAGACCCAATATTACAGACTTTGCTTATCGTATTTGAAACATATAGAGATTAAGTTTAAATTTGATCGGAAATTTTCGGGTCGTCACAATTCACATCTTCACTTACTACTGGGTCAGTCTCATTACACTCCAAAAATAGTTGCTTTGTAATTGTTATTTTAGATTTATTATGTTTTTTGGTAATTTTAGATGGCTCATATACAACATCATCAATCACCTTTAAAGAAAATGATATTCTTCCAGAAGGATTCCTAAAGGGGTTAACTTTGGGTTCTAAACCATGTTATATGAAAACTCACACCTCTTTATAATCCTTTACATACTTCAATTAAGAACATATTCATCACTACCTAAATGCTATACACCATAATCCAGATTATAATCCATTGTATTGCTTGGTTTTAAAAAGTGAAAAAGCATCGCACTACGACCATCATGATCGAGACCTTCTACCACTTGACCAAGGTCAATAACGAAAAAAGTGTCAATGTTAATGAAATCAACGCAAGTTACCTTACAGCCACCAGCATATTTCCTTCCTACAGTAAACATACCACCATGATGCAGTTTCATTGTAAATAAAGCTTCGTATACACCTGAAAACACAAAAAAATGTTAAAAATCCTCAATGCAGACCAATTATATCGAATACTGAAAAAATTAAAAAATTGATGAAACTCATACCATATATATATATATATATATATATATATATATATATATATATATATATATATATATATATATATATATATATATATATATAGGGGCAGGATCAATGGAGAAGTAACCAATCAGGGGGAAACGGGGGAAGTAAAAAAAATCGTTTTTAAAAAAACTTTGTTCACGAACATTATAGATTGGATGAAAATATGAACATTTAGAAAAGACACTTCGTGATGAATGTTATTATTTTGGCGGAAAAACGATCTACAAAAATAACATTCAAGATAATATTGTTCGTGAAGAATGTTAACTTTTTTTTCTTCATGTTTTGTGAAGTAAAATTTAGCCCGATTTAGAGTTTAGGGTTTAGGGTTTGGTGTTTTGGGTTTATAACCCAAAACACCAAACCCTAAACCCTAAACCCTAAAATCTAAACCGTTCGTGTTAAAAACTCAATCTAAATCCTAAATCTAAACCCTAAATCTAAATCCTAAACCCTAAATTTCTAAACCCTAATATCTAAATCTTATAAACCCAAATATCTAAACCCTAATATCTAAAACCTCAAAATACGCTCGAAAAACATGATAATTGTTATATATTACTTCTTCGAACGTTTTTCCGCCAAAATAAAAACATTTATCACAAAGTGTCTTTATTAAATGTTCATTTTTTCATCCAATCAAAAAACGAAAAAAAAAAAAATTTGCTTCCCCCCGAATGGTTACTTCCCTCTTGATCCTACCACTATATATATATATATATATATATATATATATATATATATATATATATATATATATATATATATATATATATAGGGTGAGGATCCACTGAGAACCAAAGATGGTAGAGAACCAAGAGAACCATCGAACTGACCTTCAGACTTTCGTCAATCTGCGTGCAGATTGAACTCAATCTGTATGCAGATTGAAACTTTTTTTTTAATAAAAAAAATTCAGTCTGTGTGTTCAACAACTCGATCTTCGTACAGATTGAACCCAAACTGCACGCAGATTGAACAGTCGTTGTTACTTCTCATGAACATAAAATCGAATTTTATGATCTAGATGTTTTCAGCGTATGATTTCTTCATGAAATGTGCTCCAAATCATCAAAAAAACACTCGACATCTGTTGATAACATCTAAATTCAACAGAATCTCACCAATTAATTTGTTGACGAGAAGAACATCACTGTTGACTTTTCGAATTCGAAAGTAAATCTTCGTGTTTGGATCTGTAATGTTGCAGATAGTGTCACGATAAGAATTAGATCATATCTACACTTTTACATTTCCTCAACTCGTGCCAATTTGATCCAGAGACCTACTCAGCTCAAATTTATGAAGAACGAAGAGCATGGATCGAAAATCATTGAATCTGTTGTTGTTGATATAATCTGTTGATGAAAGAGTGTTAGGAATCATGTAAGGATCACAGTTTTGTTCTCAATTTGTGGTTATAATCATCAATTGATGATTATGAAATTTAGGCTTGAGGATGAACGATGAGCATTTAAGTGAAATAACATGGTGCTATGGGTTCTCTCCCTAGTCAAGTTCTCTCAGGATCCTTTCACTATATATATATATATATATATATATATATATATATATATATATATATATATATATATATATATATATATATAGGGGCAGGATCAATGGGGAAGTAACCAATCGGGGGGAAGCGAGGGGAAGCAAATTATTTTTTTTTTGTTGTTTTTTTTGAATTTTTTTTTACGGCATCAAGATCACACGAAAATATGAACATTTAGAAGAGACACTTCGTGATGAATGTTATTATTTAGGCGGGAAAACGATTGACAAAAATAACATTCAAGATAATATTGTTCGTGACGAATATGAACGTTTTTTTTCATGTTTTGTGAAGTAAAATTTAGCCCGATTTAGAGTTTAGGGTTTAGGGTTTGGTGTTTTGGGTTTATTCCATAAACCCAAAACACCAAACCCTAAACCCTAAACCCTAAACCCTAAACCCTAAACCCTAAACTCTAAACCGTTGGTGTTAAAAACTCAATCTAAATCCTAATTCTAAACCCTAAATATCTAAACCCTAATATCTAAACCCTATAAACCCTAATATCTAAACCCTAATATCTAAACCCCAATAGCTAAAACCTCAAAATACGCTCGAAAAACACGATAATTGTTATATATTACTTCTTCGAGCGTTTTCCCGCCAAAATAAAAACATTTATCACAAAGTGTCTCTACTAAATGTTCATATTTTCATCTCATCTATAATGTTCGTGAACATTTTGATATGAACGGGTTTGGTTAAGAAACTGAAAAGAGGAGGAAAAGAAGGGATTCCGAGACCAGGACCCTTTTTCATTACTTCCGCTCGTTGCATACCTTGCTCCACTTACATTTTTGACCGGTTTAATTGTTTTGATCGTATTTATGTAGCACATAGAAAAGTAGGTGAAAAGGGAAGGATTTGACAAAATATCAAATTACCCTCATGTGTTA
The DNA here is from genome assembly GCF_046630445.1 of Rutidosis leptorrhynchoides. Lineage (NCBI taxonomy): Eukaryota > Viridiplantae > Streptophyta > Magnoliopsida > Asterales > Asteraceae > Rutidosis > Rutidosis leptorrhynchoides. The sequence continues at coordinate 6,021,356 of NC_092340.1, forward strand.
TGCATGTGGAGAAAGAAATCGTAGAAATTAACGTTCAGGGGATGGAGGGATGTTAATTAAAAATTCTTACAATTCAAGGGACGATCTGTGCAAAATTAAAAGCACATGGACTACCCGTAAAAAAAATTAGTAATTTTGGCGAAAATATAAGATATACTTTAGCTATGAGTCCCTAAATTGAAAAAACGAGTTCCGTTACTGCTCATCTACGTACTTCGCCACGGTAAGTAAGTTAACATTCGCTTACGATTCATTGCCGTGCCTGACCTAATCGATCAAGATTATTTTCGCTAAGGTTTTGATATTGAGAATTTTCTGCGGTTTTTACTTTTTAGAGAACCCGTTCTTAGAACGAGGCGAATAGTTAGAGTTTGATATATTTCAGCTTTTGTTTATGAATCTTTTAATTTTGGTTTAACACTAATCCGATGTTCTGTATTATTGTTAATTACTACACAGTATTACTTACAATTCTAGCTGTAATCCAATCCAAGTTCTTATATTATTGTTACCAACGAAGCATTGCTTCAATGGTACCGCGGTTACACTTGTGTACTCGCAGGGCTAGAGGTCTCGGGTTCGAGCCTCGTCACCCGCTCTAGGAATTGAAATATATTCCTTGAAGGTGGCCCAAAGGGAAGGTTTTACCGACCCGCTCCGGGACTAAGATCCGGCCCGCCTGCCCCTCGGGATGGTTAAAGGGTCGGATCCTCAGAGTGTGGTTCGGGTTTCCTGCCCGAAAGCGCGTGTGTGTGTGCAAATGATGACTAGGCTTCGGTCCGGACTGATGCAAGCTTGCCTTTAAAAAAAAAAAAAAAAAGTTCTTATATTATTGTTAATTAATTACTCACTATTTACTACGGAGTACTCCGTATTATTTACTCCGTATTTGCTCATTGTACTATGTTGTATACTTCCAAGGTTTATGAGGAAGAAGAATACAATAAATAAATAAATTTTGTAGTTAAATGCTCATCACCATGTATTACCAGATAGGAAATTGACTAGTGAATATTTGTGTGGTTATTACTTATTATTATAGATCATGAAAGAGGAGGAGGATACAAGGAAGTGGGAGGATTTACCTAACGATGTTCTGGTCAAGATATTTCAAGGGCTTGACATGTTAGATATTTTCTGGTTTGCCACAAAAAATCTGTCGCTCATGGCGTTTTGCTGCTTGCGATCGACTGGTATGGGAAACACTTGATTTGTCAGCGTTTAAATCCGACTACATAAAAACCACAGCAGCACCTTATGTGTACGTGTTTGAACGATCTGATGAACAACTCGCAAAGCTTCTCAAGATTTCTCTAAATCTCAGCCGTGAATGTGTTACTATTTTGATTTTTCATTTTTATGCGTATGTCAGTGACGCTCAGTTGACATATACTGCTGAAAGGTATCATTTTGACCACAATCTTTATCTTTAGTAATGTATAATAAAAGAAATTGAAAATTAGTAATTTATGCTACGTGTTATATACGGAGTATCATTTATTAATCAAAGGGCTATTGATAATGTTAATACACGAAAGTTTCCAAAAAAGGGATTATGACATTTTTCCATTAGAGTTGGCCGTGCATCATGAGCATGTTTGAAGGTAAGATGCATGGGTTGTTCAAGTATCAAATTGGGTAACGTTGGTAACAGTCAAAGTGGGCAGGGTTGACCATAACCTCAGTAGTCTAAATGATTAAGTTTATACTAAATAATCATAACATTATTTATTATTATCTTAAAATTTAATTAATAAAAGGATCTGGGATGTTTTAGCCTTTGTGAAACTTTCAACCTGTTTCCTATTAAGCTACACTATTTGTTCCTGTTGGAAATATATGACTAACGTGGATCAACCTGTTCATAATTATATGGGTCAAAATTGCCACCTTAAGTGCTATCTGAGTTTGACAACTCACTGTTTGTCAATCATCGTGAATGCAGGACCCCAAATCTGAAACGCTTGGTGTTACCTGCATGGAATCGAATAAAGAAAACGGGAATAATAAAATCTATTAGGATGTGGAAGGATCTAGAATCTCTTGCTATGCCAACCATAGCCCATCCACATTATCTCTTTGAAGAAATCTCCAAAAACTGCAAGAAATTTTCTCAACTAAAAATATTTGGCCCGTGTAACATTGCATTCGTGCAGAAGCTCATATCCTTTGTTCCTAACCTCAAAGTTTTAAGCCTTCGGTGCTCGATGCTCCACATGGATGCATTGTCACTCATTTTAAACGGGTTAAAGAATCTAAAGGTGCTTAACATATTTCATTGCTATATTGTGGAAGGCCCTCCTAATTCTAGAAAAGCGGTTGAGAAGCTTGATGATACGGTTATGGAGAAGGGTTCGCGTTTGGGTAAGTTTATTACGTGTAGGGATGACTCGTGCACGATGTGTCAGAAAACAAAGGAAGATGAAGGACCTGTGAGGTGGTACAAGTATGAAGAAGGTCTGTGGAAGGAAGATGAGGTCAAGTCTCTTGCAGTTTGAGAATATAGATGAAGAACGCGATAGATAGTGATGGTACTTATTTAGCAGACAGGCTTCAATATATGATCTTACATTTTTTTGCTTGTTTAGAAGATATTAGAGTGTCGTATACTTGGTTTTTCCTTTCAATTATGGTATATCAAATATATTTGATCTAACTAGTCTATGAAAATCATATACACGCATTGATGGGATGTGTTCGGTGAAATTAACTTGTAGTTGGAGTTGCATTTATGTAGTTGGATTTTAGTAAGTGGTGACCTAGGTTGCTGAACATATTACTGGTGACATGGTCGGTCAGTAAAAGTGCGAAGCTGTAGGTATGTCAGTTAGGAAGTCAGATGGTTTTTAGAGCAGTGCGAGTCGAGGCAAGTTACCACTGTTGGTTTATTTTGGCTAGTAGAAGATATGTTTATCCCACATTGGTGGGAGGAAGATGTGAGGGGTGAGTGACTTGGTTATATAAGAGGGGCTAAGTCTTCATTCCAAATCGCACCAATCAATACACTTTAAGTATTTGATTATTTCTTTCTTTCTTACTCTTGTTTGAGAGTTGTATTAGTTAAATATTTTGGAGAGTGTAGTTGGCTTAAGAGAGTCGTCTATATCATTGTAACAATTTGTGATATAGTGTATTTTCTCTCTTTGGGGGCCGGTGGTTTTTCTCCTGTTTTGGAGTTTCCACGTTAAATCTTGTGTTGTGTATTGTTCTTATTTCTTTACTATTATTGTTGGGCTGGGTGGTGGAAATTAGTGAGACCGTAATTTCTCAACAACTGGTATCAGAGCGTCAGGTTTGACGGGGGTCTCGGTTATAGGAGTCGGAGTATGCTCTGTGGTTGCCACGTGAGTGGATCGTCCACATCAGAAACGAGTTCTATTGATCGTATAGGGTATCTGGTTAGACAATATTTTTTCTGATTCGTAGTAATAGTTGGATTTGTTAGTGGCCTAGTTGTGGATTTCCGATTTAAAGGGTCCTGGCTACCTGCTACATCTTTTGGCTATTCGAAACGTGAGCAAAATCAGAGAAAGTGTTGTCTATAGGATACGGATACGATGTCGAAGTTCAGTCCAATGAGGTTTGATGTAGAGAAATTTGATGGGATGATCAATTTTGGCTTATGGCAGGTTCAAGTCAAGGATGTGTTGATTCAGTCCGGTTTACACAAGGCTTTGAAGGGTAAACCCACCCTTGTTCCTGGTAGTGATTCTAGCAGTAAGTTCGATGAAGAAGAATGGGATGATATGGATTTGAGGGCAGCAAGTGCGATTCGTTTGTGTCTTGCAAAGAACGTGCTTGCAAATGTGCACGGGTTATCAACAGCAAAGGAGCTTTGGGTTAAACTAGAGCAATTGTACCAGGGCAAGGGCATCTCAAATCGGTTATGTCTTAAAGAACAATTTCATACTCTGCGTATGGATGGGGGTTCAAAGATTTCAGATCATCTAAGTATTCTTAACGGTATTGTTTCAGAACTGGAGGCTATTGGAGTTAAAACGGATGATGAAGATAAAGCTTTGAGGTTGATATTATCTTTATCATCGTCTTATGAACACATGAAACCTATTTTGATGTATGGGAAGAAAACTCTGAAGTTTGAAGACGTTACAAGCAAGCTCCTATCCGAGGAGAAAAGACTGGAAGGTAACGGGGTCTCGTCATCAGGAGATACGATAGTGTTGTGTTCGGATAGGCAGAAGAGAAACTCTAGAAAGAATCTGACATGCTGGAAGTGCGGGAAGACTGGACATGTAAGGGTTAATTGTCCCGGTGGAGCTAATCCGGCAAATGGCTCCAAAGACGCTAACATTGTCTCCGTTGTTACGGAGAGTGACGAATTCCTCTGAAGTCACGTCATCCTCATGGTGTGTCCGCGCCACCGTGGAAAGGGATGTTCGTTAGCGGTTCCACAATTACACATGGGCATTGGTTTGGCGTTGATGCAGGTTGTGTGGTGGAAACTGATGTTGTAGCTGATGAAACTTCCAGGGAAAGCCAAACAGGAAGTTGCACCATAAAGTTTCAGCTGGTTGTTCAACAACATGTGCCGAGGTGAAATGCTTGGAATGTGATATTCTAAGTGCTATACTCTTAATGGTGGAGTATGATAATTCTTGTTAAGAGTTATGATTGTCTGTGATGACAATGATTGTCGGTTTAGACAATGTTCGATGAAGATGCAAGTTTTGTCTCTTGGAAGATAATGTCAACGGCATGAAGATGAGGATCTTGAAGTTGTCGTCGAGGAAGCGTCTACATCGGTTATCCTTGCAATGTGGAAGCATTGTTATCTTCTTCTATCCAAAAGGTGGAGATTTGTTGGTTTATTTTGGCTAGTAGAAGATATGTTTATCCCACATTGGTGGGAGGAAGATGTGAGGGGTGAGTGACTTGGTTATATAAGAGGGGCTAAGTCTTCATTCCAAATCGCACCAATCAATACACTTTAAGTATTTGATTATTTCTTTCTTTCTTACTCTTGTTTGAGAGTTGTATTAGTTAAATATTTTGGAGAGTGTAGTTGGCTTAAGAGAGTCGTCTATATCATTGTAACAATTTGTGATATAGTGTATTTTCTCTTTTTGGGGGCCGGTGGTTTTTCTCCTGTTTTGGAGTTTCCACGTTAAATCTTGTGTTGTGTATTGTTCTTATTTCTTTACTATTATTGTTGGGCTGGGTGGTGGGAATTAGTGAGACCGTAATTTCTCAACAACAACCACCACGTCGGGCTCCTCGTCGCAAGTTGCCCCACTCCCTCACCCCGTCACTTATTTGCGTCGCACATTGGTCAGTCTCGTAGGTGACGAGATGTATGGGTTGACAAAAAAATATTAAATCTAACGGCTATGTTTCTTACCCGTTGGGAATTTTTTTTTTCTTTTTTAGTATCTATACATACACAAACACAAACACAAATCTCATTCACAAACACAAACAAATGGCAAATAACCAATATTATCTCAATTCACAATGGAGTCCACTCTCACCCTATTCACCCGGATCGGCTCAAGGTTCGGCAAGTGGTGGTGAGGCTAATCTCGATTTTTCGAATTTTGCCAATTCACAATAATCTTTTCCACAAATGTCTCCTGAGCAAATGCAAGCGTTTATGATATGGCAACAACAACAACAACAATCACAAGTTCGACAAACACAACAAACACAAGTTTCACAAACACAACAAACACCACAAGCACCAAAACGCAAGTCGAGAGCAAAGGCTAAAGGAAAAGAAGTTTCGGTCGATTCGTCTCAACCTAGAAGACGAATTAAGTACTTGTGGGAACCTGAAGATGAGCTACATTTAGCTCAATCGTGGATTGCGGCTTCTGAAGATCCAAACCAAGGCATTGATCAAAAGTCGGCTTCGTTTTGGAACGTGGTTATGAATGAGTACCATTCGAGGGGTCCACCTTACAAACGAACAAAGGAATGTTGACCTCCAAATGGACAAAAATGAATGAATGTTGCAGAAAGTATGGTGGAATCGTGAGTCGTCTCAAACAAGTTCCACGTAGTGGCGAGGGTGATGTCAATTTTAAGGAACGTTGTGATGCACAATACAAGGTGGAGACGTTTAAGAGGTTTAATAATTACCTAGCTTGGGAATTTCTAAAGGATAAGCAAAAGTGGAACAACCCGACTCCACTTAAAGCAACCAAACGTGATTGTGTTAGTTTGGATGATTGTGATCTTGATGAGGAACCGGAGGAACTGGGAGAGAATCCAAATGCGGAGCTATATGTGGAGGATGCAACACCACGACCTCCGGGAAAATCAAGAAAATCAAAATCACAAAAGACGTCTTCGAGCTCCGCCGCTTCCGCAAGATCCTCGTTTGATGAAAGTGCAAGCAACACTTTTGATTCAATGACTAGTTACTTTGATTTGAAAATACTACAAATGTCTACTGCGGGAATGAATGAAGAAGATGCATTGGTTCTTCAAGCAAAGAAAGCGGCGATTCGGGCCAAGCTTCGAAGTGGAAATTGAATCGTTTCGTATTGGTTTTTAATAAATAGGAATTGTAATGCTTTTTTTATTTAGGAATTGTAATCTTTTTTTAGGAATTGTAATGTTTTTTATTTTTATTTTAATGGAAGTTATTTCTATTTATGTTAATTTTTATAATTTTATTCATTTATGTTATTTTTAAAATCATAAAAATAATAATAATAATAATAATATAAACTGACATGCCCAACTGACAGAGGTCACCACTCCCCACTTTTTCTGACTCAGCAAGTCATGCTTGACATGCCAAGTGACATCAGTCACCACTCCCAGTGCTCTTATTTTACCACTTTTTAATAAATTAAATAAAAATAATTCAATAAGTAAAGAAATATATATAACTAAATTAAAATTAAATAAAGGTCATAACCCGGCCGTTGTATTTTCAATTATATAATTAATAATTATATTATATAAATATAAATATATATATTGATTTAAAAAATGTGCGTTGAGTGGGCGATAAACTCTGCACCTATAACAAGGATCGGGGACAATCCTGGGAGCGGGGGACGGCATTGCCGATTGAAACGCACAACCGAAACGAGCTCCTTTTTTTATGCTCTTATGGTTTTAGGTGAAAGCTTGTAGCCAGAGCTTATGTTTTTATAATTGGTTGGGATGAAGAGAGTTTTAAACGCCTCGTGCTCAAGCGTATCTAAACATGCGCTCGATCCGACTACATTACACCCTTACTCTCAACCACCTTAACCGTAAGAGATTTTTAAATTATAACTTCACTAATACACGTTTTGGGTATGTTTAGCAAAACTAGATGGTATCTGGTAGCTTTGAGGTTTTAGCTGCTATGATTTAGATAATAGCTTGTAGCTGTTACCTTTTTAGATATATTTTGATGTTTTGTAGAGTGTCTGAATCTGTTAAATAAAGAGTAAAATGACAAAAAATTAGATACTAAAAGCTAAACGATAGTTCTAGTAGTTTTTAGCCTTTTTCTTATGTCTAAAAGCTTTAACCTCATTTAACCAAACAAAGTTTTTTATTATTAAATAAGAGATATTTCATAAAATCTAAAAATTAAAAGTTCCGTCCCAAATATATCCCCCTTAACGTGTAGCTTTTAGGAGTTTTTAGCTTTTATGAATAAACTCATACTCCCTCCATCCAAATTTAATAGTCCACAGACAAAAGAGCACACAGTTTAATAAGTGTCATTATTACATGGTAATTATTCACTTTACAATTTTACTCTTTACTTTTTATTTTTCTTTTTGTTTTACATGCATAAAGTAATGATACAAAATAACTTTACCTCGGTATACTTATCTATTTATCTAAGCGAACTATTAATTGGACATCCCAAAATAAAAAAATATATGACTATTAATATTAGACGGAGAGAGTATTTAATAAAACAACTCCGTTTGGTTAAATGAGCTTAAAGGTTTTAGTCTGAATGAAAAAGCTAAAAGTGAATAGAACTATCGTTTAACTTTAGGGATGTGATACTGACACATTCCTTTTTTGATCCATACACACTTTTTATCATAATACTTACAATTATATCCCTAAATTTACCTTGAAAATTGAACCTGCATTATCATAAGTAGAGGTATATTAGTAAGTTAGTGTGTATGAATCAAAAAAGAGTGTATGAGTATCACTTCTCTCAACTTTTAAGTTTTTTGTTATTTTACTACTCCCTCCGTCCCAAAATAATTGTCCTGTTTTGACTTTTTGAGTCTTTTTTCTTCAACTTTGACTTTAAATATCTTTCTTTATATTATATAATATCGAATGAAAGTTATACTAAATGAAAATACATTTGAAAATAAATCTATTCATATAAATTTCATCAAATATTCTATAGCAAAAACCAACAAATATTTGAAGTCAAAACTTAGTGAATTGACTTTGAAATTTTGGATTTTTCGACTTTGCCCTCGGTGAATTTTTTTTTTGCCCCAAAACCTACATATTTTGCCCCAAAACCTTCAATTTCCCCAAAAATCTCCAAATTTTACCCTAAAATCTTCAAATTTTGCCCCCAAATCTTCAATTTTTTTTCCTAAACCTTCAAATTTTGCCCCAAACCTCCATAATTTAGCTAAAAACCTCCAATTTTTTTGCCCCAAAACCTCCAATTTTTTTGCCCCAAAACCTCCATATTTTGCCCAAAAAATTTGCTACGGTTTTAATTTTTTTTTCCCCGGTGAAAAAAATTCCTACTACCGTCACTACCAACAGGACAATTATTTTGAGACGGAGAGAGTATTTATTTAACATATTCAACTATTATATTAGACACCAAAATATATCTCAAAAGCTAACAACTAATAGCTATTAGTTAAAAGCTACCAGTTTTCAACTAAAAGTTAATATTTTTAGCTAAAAATTACCGGTTATAAATTAAAAGCTACCCGCTACAAAGTACAGTATAAGATAAAAGCTATCATCTATTTTTGTAAAACATATCCGGCCGTCACCGGTAGAGATATGACTAAATTGAGAATTAATCAACTTAAACTTATTACGTTAAACCACGGTGTTAAATGAGCATAAGTCAAAGTTGGACCACTGCTAACACTCTCTGACTATCTTATGAAAATTCCAATTTTTATGTTACTTTAAATTAAACAATTTTTCTTAAAACTGTCATTATGACCCTCGTTTATTTATTTATTTACTTATTTAAATTGAATGAATATTTCAGTAAGAGAATTCAAAGTTGTAATACAAAAACTATAAACACTAATGACATATCTTATAAGTTGCCACTAAAAAAATTGTGAGTAAATTTATATCCTTTTTTTTTACAACAAAAAGATGATATATTATAAAAGAAACTCTCTAGCAAGAAACTAGAAGAGGATTACAATGAACAAAAGAGTCATATTAATTGTGCCTGGTGATTGGGCAAGCCGTGTGTCTGGTGACTGGGCAAGCTGTGTGATCTTCTGGCAGGCCGTGTGGCAGCCAAATTCTGGCAGGCCGTGTTGTCTTCTGGCGGGCTGTGTGGCTTCATGTTTCCTTGGTCGCTTTTACTGATTTCTTGGATCGTAACTTGGTTTTCCGGGTCGCAACTTGGGTTTCATCGTTTTCGCTCTAGATTCTTCGTTTTAAGCCCGTTTTTGTCAATTCTTATTGAATCGTCTTTGCAATCACTCGATCTATCAAATAAAGCAAACAGGCGCTTAATCCGACAATAAAGTTTATAACTTTATTGCTTTGGGCCTTAGTATTGGGGGTAAAAACGTGACTCTTTGGCCGATATCAAATATCACACACTTAGACTTTGCTTGTCCTCAAGCAAATTTCTTATTTTTAACTTCAAAAAATCTTTTGAAGTTTCCGTCCCATATGTCTAATCGGTTTACTTTTCATTATAAGAGCGAAAATAAGGACGAGTCTTCGATGTTAAGGTACAAACTATCTCTGCAAGCATGAGAAGAGGTTACATGACTTTTAGACTTTCTCGCACGGGTCACTCAATCACTCAAGTGTTTGGGGTTCCCTAGATCTAAGAAATGAATTCACTCGAAGCCAGTCATGTTGCACTCTTTGTCATAGGCTTGATCAAGACTCAAATTCTTATTACTAGTGCAATGACGGTAATAACCATAGTTTCTAGGTCATTTTTTATGGTGATGGTGAAAAAGGGTGTTTTATTTATGGAGTGGTGGTGAAGTTGTTTATTTCGGAAAAATGGATGAAATACTCTTTTTGAAGACTTTATTGATGAAAGGGTTGTGAAGCAGTTGTAGAATTTCGATAAACTTTGAAAATTTTCTTCTAACAGACAAGCATCCTTTTGCGTTCTCTCGGTAATCTAGCGGTTTTCAATTTTTTAGACTTCAGAAGTTCTACTCCTTTGCTTAGAATGTTGAAGAGATGTATCTTGATATCACTTAGAGTCTTTGCTCTCATTCATTTTTTTTTTTTTTTTGATATCATCTCTAAGAACTTCCGCTTTGGTAGACTTCCAAGTTTTTTGCCACAATGCTTGTAGGTGCTATCTTCGAGAATCTTCTTTTTAGGTGATCTCGTTTTCCCGAGGGTTTATCTATGTATAGAGAACTAGGTGGATGGTGTGACGATGATGATTGGTGATGATGGTGAACAGGTTATAATGTAGGGAAGGAAGGATCAACAAATGCCTAGCTCTTCTGGTTATACCTATGTCACATTTTGTTACTAGAAAATGTAGATCAAGAGTAAGTTCGGATTCCGAGTACAAACATCGGCACACTCAACGGAAAATTGTGAAGCATTAAAAATGAATGCTTTTCAGGGCTTATTTGGGTGTCTCACCATAATCAGATTAGGTCGAATACGCCTAGTCATGCAAAGCTATTTTAGAGAATCATTTCGACCAACAAGATTTCTGCCTTAAATAAGCCTTAATTTTTATTACAAACGTTTTAGATTTTCGAAAGTACTTATTCACAAAGGCTTTCTTTTGTTTAGAAATTTTGAAATTTAACGTAAGGACGGAGAATCTATGTGACAGGATTATTACGATATGACATTAAAAGGTATATACCGCTATCCCACACTTAGACGAATATGGTCCATAATGTTCCTACCGTGGTATCCCACACTTAGAATTTTTAGTAAAGGTTTTGGAGAATATTGTCTAGTGTTTATTGGGTTGGAATCCCACACTTAGTGATATGTTAGGATGCAGCTTATTTAATGCATAGATTTAGAGCTAATAGCGAGTAAAAAGAAACGAGTACTTCCCTCGGAAAAAATTGCTGGCTGGAGAAGCGCTTTTGTTTAGGGTCGTTTGCTCGACTGTTGCCTTGTTTACTGTAGTGACCCGAACTTTTCCATGTTTATATATATTAAATGAAATTGATATTTATATGATTAAGTGTTTCCAACATGTTAAGCAATCAAACTTGTTAAGACTTGATTAACTAAAATAGGTTTTATATAGACAATTGACCACCCAAGTTGACCGGTGATTCACGAACGTTAAAACTTGTAAAAACTATATGATGTCATATATATATATATATATATATATATATATATATATATATATATATATATATATATATATATATATATATATATATATATATATATATATATATATATATATATATAGTTAACATGGTATTATGATAAGTAAACATATTATTAAGTATATTAACAATGAACTACATATGTAAAAACAAGACTACTAACTTAAGGATTTCGAAACGAGGCATATATGTAACGATTATCGTTGTAACGACATTTAATTGTATATATATATCATATTAAGATATATTAATACATCATAATATCATGATAATGTAATAATTTAACATCTCATTTGATGTAATAAACAATGGGTTAACAACAATTAACAGGATCGTTAACCTAAAGGCTTCAAAACAACATTTACATGTAACGACTAACGATGATTTAACGACTCAGTTAAAATGTATATACATGTAGTGTTTTAATATGTATTCATACACTTTTGAAAACACTTTTGAAAGACTTCAAGACACTTATCAAAATACTTCTACTTAACAAAAATGCTTACAATTACATCCTCGTTCAGTTTCATCAACAATTCTACTCGTATGCACCCGTATTCGTACTCGTACAATACACAGCTTTTAGATGTATGTACTATTGGTATATACACTCCAATGATCAGCTCTTAGTAGCCCATTTGAGTCACCTAACACATGTGGAAACCATCATTTGGCAACTAGCATGAAATATCTCATAAAATTACAAAAACATTAGTAATCATTCATGACTTATTTACATGTAAACAAAATTACACATCCTTTATATCTAATCCATATACCAACGACCAAAAACACCTACAAACACTTTCATTCTTCAATTTTCTTCATATAATTGATCTCTCTCAAGTTCTATCTTCAAGTTCTAAGTGTTCTTCATAAATTCTATAAGTTCTAGTTTCATAAAATCAAGAATACTCCCAAGTTTGCTAGCTTACTTCCAATCTTGTAAAGTGATCATCCAACCTCAAGAAATCTTTCTTATTTACAGTAAGATATCTTTCTAATACAAGGTAATACTCATATTCAAACTTTGATTCAATTTCTATAACTATAACAATCTTATTTCGAGTGGAAATCTTACTTGAACTTGTTTTCGTGTCATGATTCTGCTTCAAGAACTTTCAAGCCATCCAAAGATCCTTTGAAGCTCAAGTTATTTTTTCATCATTTCCAGTAGGTTTAACTACTAAACTTGAGGTAGTAATGATGTTCATAACATCATTCGATTCATATATATATAACTACCTTATTCGAAGGTTTAAACTTGTAATCACTAGAACATAGTTTAGTTAATTCTAAACTTGTTCGCAAACAAAAGTTAATCCTTCTAACTTGACTTTTAAAATCAACTAAACACATGTTATATATCTATATGATATGCTAACTTAAAGAATTAAAACCTGAAAACACGAAAAAATACCGTAAAACCGGATATACGCCGTCGTAGTAACACCGCGGGCTGTTTTGGGTTTGATAATTAAAAACTATGATAAACTTTGATTTAAAAGTTTTTATTCTGGGAAAATGATTTTTCTTATGAACATGAAACTATATCCAAAAATCATGGTTAAACTCAAAGTGGAAGTATGTTTTTCAAAATGGTCATCAAGACGTCGTTCATTCGACTGAAATGACTACCTCTTACAAAAACGACTCGTAACCTGTATTTCTAACTATAAACTTATACTTTTTCTGTATAGATTCATAAACTTAAGTTCAATATGAAACCATAGCAATTGGATTCACTCAAAACGGATTTAAAACGAAGAAGTTATGGGTAAAACAAGATTGGATATTTTTGCTTGTTGTAGCTACGTGAAAATTGGTAACAAATCTATATTAATCATATCCTAGTTAACTTGTATTGTATTATACATGTATTCTAATATATTATGTAATCTTGGGATACCATAGACACGTATGCAAATGTTTGACATATCATATCGACCTATCTATATATATTATTTGGAACAACCATAGACACTCTATATGCAGTAATGTTGGAGTTAGCTATACAGGGTTGAGGTTGATTCCAAAAATATATATACTTTGAGTTGTGATCTAGCATGAGACGTGTATACACTGGGTCGTGGATTGGGTTAAGATAATATATATCAATTTATTTTCTATACATCTAACTATGGACAACTAGTTGTAGGTTACTAACGAGGACAGCTGACTTAATAAACTTAAAACATTAAAACGTATTAAAAATGTTGGAAATATATTTTGAACATACTTTGATATATATGTACATATTTGTTATAGGTTCGTGAATCGACCAGTGGCCAAGTCTTACTTCCCGACGAAGTAAAAATATGTGAAAGTGAGTTATAGTCCCACTTTTAAAATCTAATATTTTGGGATGAGAATACATGCAAATTTATAGATGTTTTACGAAATAGACACAAGTAAATGAAACTACTTTATATGGGTGAATGATCGAAGCCTAATATTGAAATGTCCCGTTCATATTGATTATAAACGTTCCATATTAATTGATTTCGTCACGAGATTTTGACCTCTATATGAGATGTTTTTCAAAGACTGTATTCATTTTTAAAACAACCATAACCTTTATTTTATCGATAAAGGTTTAAAAAGCATTACGTAGATTATCAAATAATGATAATCTAAAATATACCGTTTACACACGACCATTACATAATGGTTTACAATAAGAATATATTACATCAAAAATAAGTTTTTTGAATGCAGTTTTTACATAATATCATACAAACATGGACTCCAAATCTTGTCCTTATTTTAGTATGCAACAGCGGAAGCTCTTAATAATCACCTGAGAATAAACATGCTTAAAACGTCAACAAAAATGTTGGTGAGTTATAGGTTTAACCTATATATTATCAAATCATAATAATAGACCACAAGATTTCATATTTCAATATACATCCCATACATAGAGATAAAAATCATTCGTATGGTGAACACCTGGTAACCGACATTAACAAGATGCATATAAAAATATCCCCTATCATTCCGGGAAATCCTTCGGACATGATAAAAATGAATTCGAAGTACTAAAGCATCCGGTACTTTGGATGGGGTTCGTTAGGCCCAATAGATCTATCTTTAGGATTCGCGTCAATTAGTAGATCGGTTTACTAATTCTTAGGTTACAAGAAAAAGTGGCATATTCGTCTTCGATCATTCACCCATATAATGTAGTTTCATTTACTTGTGTCTATTTCGTAAAACATTTATAAAACTGCATGTATTCTCATCCCAAAATATTAGATTTTAAAAGTGGGACTATAACTCACTTTCACAGATTTTTACTTCGCCGGGAAGTAAGACTTGGCCACTGGTCGATTCACGAACCTATAACAAATATGTACATATATATCAAAGTATGTTCAAAATATATTTACAACATTTTTAATACGTTTTACTGTTTTAAATTTATTAAGTCAGCTGTCCTCGTTAGTAACCTACAACTAGTTGTCCACAGTTAGATGTACAGAAATAAATCGATATATATTATCTTGAATCAATCCACGACCCAGTGTATACACGTCTCAGGCTAGATCACAACTCAAAGTATATATATTTTTGGAATCAACCTCAACCTTGTATAGCTAACTCCAACATTACTGCATATAGAGTGTCTATGGTTGTTCTAAATAATATACTCCCTCAGTCCCACTATAAGTGTCCATGTTTGAATTTCAAAGTCTTTCTTCGTCAACTTTGACCGTAAATATTTTTATTTGTGTTACATATTATTTGTTGAAAAATATATACCTAGAAACCGTGTTTAAAACCCAATCTATTCATATAAATTTTATCAAATATTATAAAACACAAATAAAGATATTTACGGTCAAAGTTGACAAAGAAAGACTTTGAAAGTCAAATGTGGACACTTATAGTGGGACGGAGGGAGTATATACATGGGTCGATATGATATGTCAAAACATTTGCATACGTGTCTATGGTATCCCAAGATTAAATTATAATACATGTATAATACAATATAAGTTAGCTAGAATATGATTTGTATAGAATTGTTACAATATTTCCCATAGCTACAACAATAAAAAAATATCCAATCTTGTTTTACCCATAACTTCTTCGTTTTAAATCCGATTTGAGTGAATAAAATTGCTATGGTTTCATATTGAACTCTATTTTATGAATCTAAACATAAAAAAATAGGTTTATAGTCGGAAAAATAAGTTACAAGTCATTTTTGTAAAGGTAGTCAATTCAGTCGAAAGAACGATGTCTAGATGACCATTTTGGAAAACATACTTCCACTTTGAGTTTAACCATGATTTTTGGATATAGTTTCATGTTCATAAGAAAAATCATTTTCCCAGAAGAACGACTTTTAAATCAAAGTTTATCATAGTTTTTAATTAACTAACCCAAAACAGCCCGCGGTGTTACTACGATGGCGTATATCCGATTTTACGGTGTTTTTCGTGTTTTCCGGTTTTAAATCATTAAGTTAGGATATCATATAGATATATAACATGTGTTTAGTTGATTTGAAAAGTCAAGTTAGAAGGATTAACATTTGTTTGCAAACAAGTTTAGAATTAACTAAACTATGTTTTAGTGATTACATGTTCAAATCTTCGAATAAGATAGTTTTATATGTATGAATCGAATGATGTTATGAATATCATTACTACCTCAAGTTTAGTAGGTAAACTTACTAGAAGTAACAAGAAATGATCTAGCTTCAAAGGATCTTGGATGGCTTGAAAGTTCTTGAAGTAGAATCATGACACGAAAACAAGTTCAAGTAAGATTATCACTCGAATTAAGATAGTTATAGTTATAGGAATTGAATCAAAGTTTGTATATGAGTATTACCTTGATTTAAAATGATATCTTACTGTAAACAATAAGGATTTATTGAGGTTGGATGATCACTTTACAAGATTGGAAGTGAGCTAGTAAACTTGGAAGTATTCTTGATTTTATGAAACTAGAACTTGTAGAATTTATGAAGAACACTTAGAACTTGAAGATGGAACTTGAGAGAGATCAATTAGATAAAGAAAATTGAAGAATGAAAGTGTTTGTAGGTGTTTTTGGTCGTTGGTATATGGATTAGATATAAAGGATATGTAATTTTGTTTTCATTTAAATAAGTCATGAATGATTACTAATATTTTTGTAATTTTATGAGATATTTCATGATAGTTGCCAAATGATGGTTCCCATATGTGTTAGGTGACTCACATGGGCTGCTAAGAGCTGATCATCGGAGTGTATATACCAATAGTACATACATTTAGAAGCTGTGTATTGTACGAGTACGAATACGGGTGCATACGAGTAGAATTGTTGATGAAACTGAAAGAGGATGTAATTGTAAGCATTTTTGTTAAGTAGAAGTATTTTGATAAGTGTCTTGAAGTCTTTCAAAAGTGTATGAATACATATTAAAACACTACATGTATATACATTTTAACTGAGTCGTTAAGTCATCGTTAGTCGTTACATGTAAATGTGGTTTTGAAACCTTTAGGTTAACGATCTTGTTAAATGTTGTTAACCCATTGTTTATTATATCTAAAGAGATGTTAAATTATTACATTATATGATATTATGATATATTAATAGATCTTAGTATGATATATATACAGTTAAATGTTGTTATAACGATAATCGTTACATATATGTCATGTTTCGAAATTCTTAAGTTAGTAGTCTTGTTTTACATATGTAGTTCGTTGTTAATATACATAATGACATGTTTACTTATCATTTATCATGATTAAACATAGTGTAACAATATCTTAATATGATTCATATGTAATTAGTAAGACGTTGTTATAACGATAATCGTTATATATATCGTTTCGAGTTTCTTAATTCAATAAACACAATTTTATGTATATAACTCATTGTTAAAATACCTAATGAGATACTTACTTATCATAATATCATGTTAATTATATATATAATCATATATACGTCATCATATAATTTTTACAAGTTTTAACGTTTGTGAATCACCGGTCAACTTGGGTGGTCAATTGTCTATATGAAACCTATTTCAATTAATCAAGTCTTAACAAGTTTGATTGCTTAACATGTTAGAAACACTTAATCATGTAAATATCAATTTCATTTAATATATATAAACATGAAAAATTTCGGGTCACTACAAATATGCCCCTTTTTAGCTTGGTAGCCTAAGAATTTGGGAACAGACCCCCAAATTGACGCGAATCCTAAAGATAGATCTATCTGGCCCAACAAGCCCTATTCTGGAATTTGGAATGATTTAGTACTTCGAAATTATCATGTCCGATGGGTGTCCCGGTGTAAAGACCCGTCCTTATCCATCCGGACGGAATCTTCAACATCCGGTTCCATTGCGATGATCGACTCCAAGTAATGTCCTTAAAATGAGCAAATGCACAGCGGAAGACTTAATTCGTACCTGAGAATAACATGCTTTAAAACGTCAACATAAAGTTGGTGAGATATATAGGTTTGATGCTAGCGGCGTAATAACTATGGACCACAAGATTTCATATACATACATAATACACTCCTCGTGTATGAAAAGTCGTTGAGCACTTGGTAACCATACTTAACATTTAAATTACAGCAGCATATTCTTAAATAAACCCTACACCGTACCAAGTGTAGTAACGAAACGAAGTACTGTGCAACCGTTAAAAACTGGTCGTCCAGCCCGGTTGGGGTTGTCAGGCCCGATAGATCTATCAACAGGATTCGCGTTTACGCTCCTCACGTAAATATTAGCTACCAAGTATAAAGAAATATGCCATGGTACAACTCAACGTAGAATTTATTTTTGATCACTTGTGTCCATAACGTAAATCATTTATAAAAACAGCGCATGTATTCTCAGCCCAAAATATTTAAAGTTTAAAAGGGACTATATACTCACCATACTGTATTTTGTAGTAAAAATACATATAACATCATTGAACACGTATAAGGTTGGTCTCGGATTCACGAACCTATATCATTTGTATATAAATTAAAACTTATAATCGTAATCGGACAATTATATATATTTTTTTTATTAGTGATTTTTAATATCAATATCTTATATAATTTATTATATATTCATTTTGTATAAATTAGATAAATAAAAGTATTAATAATTTTAAACTATATATATTAAATATAATCTATATTTGCAAATTAATAGTTATAATATTATTAAAATAAGTATAATAATAGTAATGATAATTTTAATGCTAATATTAATAATAATAATAATAATAATAATAATAATAATAATAATAATAATAATAATAATAATAATAATAATAATAATAATAATAATAATAATAATAATAATAATAATAATAATAATGATAATAGAGTTAAAAAAAATGATACCTTTAATATTAATGACAAAATAATAACTTTAATTTAATAAATAAATAAAATATCAATTTTAATAATAATGTATACTAATATTAATAATTCTAAACGTAATGATTTTACTAATAATAATGATAATAAAATTAAAAATGATGCTTTTGATAATTTTACTAATAATAATAATACTAATAATACTTATAATAATTCTATTAATAATAATAATAATCATAAAAATAATAATAATAAAAGTTGACTACCTTCAAAATAGGCTTTTAAAAAGAAAACACGCCACTGCCTGGGCTCGAACATGAGACCTCTCGGTAACACGCAAACACCCCAAACCATCTAACCATTACGTTTTTCTGTTTTAATCACAGCTTAATTTATATAGCTGTTTACTTGGCCCAACCGAAATTAGATTTTGGCCCAACAGGAAAAGAAAATCTCAGCCCAATCGAATTATTTGACCCAAGTTGTATTAAAAGCCCAACAGTCCAAAGATTTGAGTCCATTTATATATGATATGGTCTGTTAATTATACGGAGTAATATTTGTTTCTAAAAAAAATTAAAAGGGTTTCAGTCCCCTTTTCTTCTTCTTCACTTCCACCGACAGGAAACAAGAACACTACACCACCATAGCTTTGTTAAGCGGTTTGGACAGGGAAAAAAAAAATAACGACAACAACAGTGATGCATCAACCTATCCATCATCATCGATCTAACCATCACCAATCGATCCTAAAATCGGTTCACTTATCATTCTCTCAACCTTAAATTCCTCTATTTATTCTGTATAATTATTTTAATTGGAATCGAACACTACCAGTAATAGTCAGAAGGTTTCAATTGATGTTGATAATGAATCATCGTATTTTAAATGGGTGGTGATGGTAATTTATTGGGATCGAATGATAGTGGTTTAGGGTATCGATTGATCAACAGGAGGGTTTGTTAAAATAGATGCATCTGATAGCGATTACAGCTGGTGATGATAGGTTTCTTTTTAAAACAATAACAGAACGAAGCTAGCAATAGCAGATCACGTTGGTAAAGGCAGTAGCAATTCGTAGCAGGTGTTGGTTGTGATGACTGAGACAGAAACAAGGCTATATACAGCAACATAAGGTATAGTTGCAGGTCTAATGATGGTTGTTCGTGTTGGTGTTGGGTTTCTAAACAGGAAGACGGAAGGAGGAAGTGGTTGTACATGGGTTTCGTTTGGACAGAAGAAAAAGAGAAGAATAGCAGTAAAACAATATAGTGGTGGTGGTTTACGATGGTGGTGGTGTAAAATAGATAAACAGTAGCGGTAGGAATGGCATGATGCAGTTTTAAATGCGACGGGTTAAATGAATTAATTATAGTAGCAGCTCACGAGGAGCAGAAACACAAAAGCACTTTGAAATCTCATAATCGTGTGTAGTTCACAAGGAAGAAGGAGAGAGAGAGAACAAATAAGAGAGAGAGTGACGGTGTGATTTATGGCGGTTGTCATGAGTGATTGTAGGTTGATGGTGTGGTGACGGTTTTAGAAGATGGTTGAAGGCCGCAGGATAGTGATGGTGGCCGGTGAAGGTGACGAGTAGTGATGGAATGAAGGTGGCGACTGAGATCAAATGGGTGGTCACTCCCGTTGGTTTTTAGCTCAATGTTGTGAAGACTGGTGTGTGTAGGATGGTAACATATATATGTATATATATAATACATATAACTCATATTGTGGACAAGAACAAAAGAAAACACAGTATAAGGTGTCAAATTGATTTAAAAAGAAAAACCTATTTCATCCGTGATTGAATAGAATAGATAGATGGTTCATGATGCACGTACATATATTATATATTTATATATTATAATATAAGTTAGTGGATGTGTGTGATTTATCAATTAAGTTGTCCAAATATCTCACATTCAAACAAATGCATACGTATCATTATAATATAAATTCAGTACAAAAGACTTAGTAATAATAATGTAATAAAAATTATAATAATGTTAAGAAATATAAACGTGTTTAAAATTACAATCGCTCACTATTTATTTTATATTTTCTTTCTATTTAGAACCGGTTTTAATAACAACTTTTATTAAGTAATTAAATATATTACTTATATATTTCTAAACTATTAAATGTAATATAACATTATACTTTTACATATATTTAAATGTATATTTACCTATTTACAAGTAGTGGTTCGTGAATCGTCAGACTTGATCAAAGGGTAACTAATTGTTCAAATAGAGATTTTAAACTTTCTAGACTCAACATTAAAGATTTTGATTATCGTGTCGGAAACATATAGAGTTTAAGGTTTAAATTTGGTCGGAAATTTCCGGGTCGTTACAGTACCCACCCGTTAAAGAAATTTCGTCCTCGAAATTTGGTAGAGGTTGTCATAAATAACATTAGGAATGTTTTCATGACGAATATGAGGTAATAATGAAGTTTTATCATTATTGAGAGATTTAGATAAACGATTCGATTATGTGAGGCGCACGAGTGAAGCTATCACAAAGGAGTGAGATGAGTAAAAATATACTTGTTTTAACCAATGACGTGTTTAGAATTGATTTCCGAAATTTATGGAATTAATGAAAATCTTACGTAATAAGATTTGGTTCTTCGGCGATTTAGAAAACAGGATCTTCTTTGATTTAAGGCGGTAATCTGTTTCGATTTCTTTATCGGATATTTCACTATAAATCCACCTCCTTCGTTTCCTTACTTCCATATTCTACATCTTCTACTCTTTCTCCTTAATTCCTACTTTAAAACATTTGCCAATATGCTCTATCCCATTCTGATCCTTGATTTACTCTCAATTTTCACATCTGTCATCCTTCTCTTTCGTCTACCACCAGAAGAATCTATTTACTTCTACTATACTCTTGTATTTATAATGTTTCTAGTTCTCTCGTGTCTCTATTATGCTATCTGCATTGATATACACGGTTTGAAATTTTGGGATTATTATTGAGCTTTATATTCTTCATTATTTTTCGGAGCTTCATGCTTTTGTTTCCTCCTCCCGACTTCGAGTCAAGCGAGTAATGGTCCGGAATTCGTAGGTATGAAATTCGAATGAACATAGCTAATGCTCTTAGAAAGAAATGGTAATGGCACGATTTTGATTTGTCAAATTACCATAATACTCTGGAAAAGACCGAATCATTAAGAAATATTTTCTTGATATTTTTAGAATTTATATAGAATGTAAGAGCCGTGTAACATGGCACATGATGACGGTACTGTAAATCATTATGCTTCATTAGAAACTCAACATGACTTACTGTAATATAATGACGTTGATCAAGTGTCATTATATTATACTAATTCATGCATCAGTTCCCAACACTACTTCAAAACATTCATATTTTAAACTCGAAGGTTTCAGAATTTAGAAATTAACATAGTTTCTTTTAGGTTGTAATGCAGATATTACAGAGAGATAAATGATCTCAAATAGGAATAGTTGTGAAAATATCTCCAGAAATATGGAGAATATGTATAAGGTAAGATATGAAGATATCTTATAATATCTAAGATAAGATGATGATGAAGAATATCATCGGGAAAGGTTTAGAATAAGGGGTAGGGTTTTTTTTTTTTTTTTACTAATGGTTTCAGCAGGCACTGAATCGTTTAGATCCTTTGAAAGCAGAATCAGTTCTTGTGATTTATCCACAACCTCTTTCATACTTTGCTCAAACCGTTTTCCGGTTCTAACTCTTCTATTTTTCTGAATTTTATCAACACACTGTGCTTCATCATCAAACTTTTGACTGTTTAAAATCGTTTACAATTTTCGCTGCTTCATTAGCATTTAAAGAACTACTTCATAATTCAGGGTGTTTTTCAGAAACTTCACCTTCGGAGTATGAAATCCTTAGAGATAGACGTTATAGGTATGACTGAGATGTTTTGCGAGATTTTCAAAATACTAATTGCGGATTCCGCCAAAAAGATGACAAGTTGCTGGTACATGATGTCGTGGAATATGAAAGGTTCTCCGGTAACAACGGTGAATGGACAAGGTATATATATCGAGATTATAATAAGAGTAGTCCTACTGAGAAATCAAAATGGAGCTGTGACAAAATCGACTTATATTGAAAAGGGAAATGTAAGGTTGTTTTTGTTAATGAATAATAAGGAATTTGACGCGGATAAGTTTTAACGATAACTTCGGTTTCGAAAATTTCAGGTGCATAACTGTATGCATAAATCTTTCTTCCGTAGACGAGGTGTGGCTGGTTCAACTTCTCGATCGAAGTGTTTTCAAGAATCATGAAAAGATTTGAACGCGGATTGTAATTGTCGAAGTACCAATGAGGTTTAAGATGAAATCAAGTGGCAAACTTGAAGAATTGTTTAGTTTCATATGTTATAATCAACATTTTAATTCATTATTAATCGTCCAAAGTTAGCAGTCCAATAGTCCAGTTGTCCACTAGTCCAATATATTCATATATAATTTAATATATAATATTCGAATTAATTAATACGTATCGTGACCCGTGTACCGGTCTCAGTATTGATCACAACTCAAACCATATATATATTCTGAAATCAACCTCAACCCTGTATAGCCAACTCCAACATTCACATATAGAGTGTCTATGGTTGTTCCGAAATATATATATAGATGGGTCGATATGATAGGTCGAAACCTTGTATACGTGTCCCGTTATTTAAAGTGCGTAAAATAAATAACAGAACTTAAATGACAATAAATTAAATTTCGATAAAATGTAATACGAAATTAACAGTTAGCTGGGAACAGTTAACTAGGAACAGTTAGCGTGGATTCCTAACAGAATTTCTCATAATTAATTTGTTTGTTTCTAACACTTTTTATTTTGTCCAATGTTTTCTTCATTATGCCACTTGTTGGATTCTGATAGATAAAAATCCAAATATGAAATTTGAATAAAAATGGTTATTCGGTGGTGAACAGATACGAATATCGGTGGTTGTAAGTAGAATAGCAAATGACCGTTGAATCAGATTTGAAGAATATACACTGTAATTTATTAATGTGAGATCTAAATATTCCTCGGGTACTA
Organism: Rutidosis leptorrhynchoides; assembly: GCF_046630445.1. Classification (NCBI taxonomy): domain Eukaryota; kingdom Viridiplantae; phylum Streptophyta; class Magnoliopsida; order Asterales; family Asteraceae; genus Rutidosis; species Rutidosis leptorrhynchoides. Next base: position 6,045,288 of record NC_092340.1, read on the forward strand.
CCTACCCGTTAAAATATTTTTATCATTAACAGTTTGTACGAGAGAATTTTTAATTACAATCTTTATGAAAATATACTTGCATATATATTTTCTTCAGATGTAACTATGGATTTAATGAGTCAATAAGATATTAATTTTTTTTTTTTTTGATTTATCGTTAATACTTGATTACATGATCTCTAAAACATTAAAGATTACATAATTACCATGTCAAACGAAGTTATAAATGAGATAGAACGATAAGTAAAGCGAAGATAATCGATATAGAATGATATGTAAAACGAAGATCATACTCGAAGTACAGATAGTGATATTGAGGTGAGTGATGTTGATATCCGAGGTACAAATTATGATGTTGAGGTTTACGACGCGGTTGTGGTTGAGGTTATATGGGTACTGTCGGTGTTGATGATGGTGGTACGGATTATGCTGCTGGTGCTGCTGCTGGTGTTTGTAACCTTCGCACCGTATTCTCCAAAGCCGTCACGCGAGCGCGAAGTTCGTTAACTTCTGCTAGTACACCGGGATGATTGGTGGTTGGAGTGAGCGAATGAACAAGATCTGAAATATGGGATAGTATATAATCGTGGCGAGATACTCTAGAAATGAGAGAGAAAATGGTTTCTCGAACAGGTTCGCCGGTAAGTGCTTCAGGTTCATCGTTAAGAGAACAATTTGGTGGATGGAATGGATCACCTTCTTCTTGTCTCCAGTGATTTAGTATACTACGAACTCATCCCCAATTCATCCAGAATAAATGATGGGAAATTGGTTGATCCATTTCGGTGATACTGTCGTCGGAGCCCGACTGGAAATCCATATCGACGTAACTGTCGAAGTTGAAGGAATTTGAACTAGATGCGGAATCCATCTTGTGTATTCGGAGAAATGAGTTTTTGGTTAAGAATAGATTATAGAAATTGGGTTTGGTACTCTTCAATACATAATTTACATATGTATTTATAATACTCAAAATCCCGTGAATCACGGAGAATCTTTGAAAAGACGTCGGCCAAAAGTAACAATAACAGATACGCTAAGATATGAATTTTGTCCATACACTATCGATGCCCTAAATGCATTAAGACGTGTCTAGACTTATGAATGATGAGCAGGCAATTCCCTAAGGATGATAAGCAGATGATTTCCGACTAGAAATGATAAGCAAAACTTTTGACAGGCAGACACGGTCAAAGTCCAGACTCACTAATGTATCCTAACAACTACCAGTTAGACACACTAATGGGTGACCTGGTTCGCTAAGACCAATGCTCTGATACCACCTGTAAAGAACAGTGGGGACGCATCCCACCCAGTGCCGTCTCGGCTAACCGCCTTAGTGACCACTGAGCGTATCTCAGACACTGATTTTACAGCCCGCCTCTCGGCAGTACAGCCAACCCTGATAGGGACCGCGAGGGGCAAGAGCCAATGCTTCGTCACAGGTAACACTGTGAGAACCCCCTCTACGATTAACCCGCTCATAAACGGCATTAAACCAGCTCTAATACCACCTGTAAAGACCCGTCCTTATCCATCCGGACGGAATCTTCAACATCCGGTTCCATTGTGATGATCGACTCCAAGTAATGTCCTTAAAATGAGCAAATGCACAGCGGAAGACTTAATTCGTACCTGAGAATAACATGCTTTAAAACGTCAACATAAAGTTGGTGAGATATATAGGTTTGATGCTAGCGGCGTAATAACTATGGACCACAAGATTTCATATACATACATAATACACTCCTCGTGTATGAAAAGTCGTTGAGCACTTGGTAACCATACTTAACATTTAAATTACAGCAGCATATTCTTAAATAAACCCTACACCGTACCAAGTGTAGTAACGAAACGAAGTACTGTGCAACCGTTAAAAACTGGTCGTCCAGCCCGGTTGGGGTTGTCAGGCCCGATAGATCTATCAACAGGATTCGCGTTTACGCTCCTCACGTAAATATTAGCTACCAAGTATAAAGAAATATGCCATGGTACAACTCAACGTAGAATTTATTTTTGATCACTTGTGTCCATAACGTAAATCATTTATAAAAACAGCGCATGTATTCTCAGCCCAAAATATTTAAAGTTTAAAAGGGACTATATACTCACCATACTGTATTTTGTAGTAAAAATACATATAACATCATTGAACACGTATAAGGTTGGCCTCGGATTCACGAACCTATATCATTTGTATATAAATTAAAACTTATAATCGTAATCGGACAATTATATATATTTTTTTTATTAGTGATTTTTAATATCAATATCTTATATATTTTATTATATATTCATTTTGTATAAATTAGATAAATAAAAGTATTAATAATTTTAAACTATATATATTAAATATAATCTATATTTGCAAATTAATGGTTATAATATTATTAAAATAAGTATAATAATAGTAATGATAATTTTAATGCTAATATTAATAATAATAATAATAATAATAATAATAATAATAATAATAATAATAATAATAATAATAATAATAATGATAATAGAGTTAAAAAAAATGATACCTTTAATATTAATGACAAAATAATAACTTTAATTTAATAAATAAATAAAATATCAATTTTAATAATAATGTATACTAATATTAATAATTCTAAACGTAATGATTTTACTAATAATAATGATAATAAAATTAAAAATGATGCTTTTGATAATTTTACTAATAATAATAATACTAATAATACTTATAATAATTCTATTAATAATAATAATAATCATAATAATAATAATAATAAAAGTTGACTACCTTCAAAATAGGCTTTTAAAAAGAAAACACGCCACTGCCTGGGCTCGAACATGAGACCTCTCAATAACACGCAAACACCCCAAACCATCTAACCATTATGTTTTTCTGTTTTAATCACAGCTTAATTTATATAGCTGTTTACTTGGCCCAACCGAAATTAGATTTTAGCCCAACAGGAAAAGAAAATCTCGGCCCAATCGAATTATTTGACCCAAGTTGTATTAAAAGCCCAACAGTCCAAAGATTTGAGTCCATTTATATATGATATGGTCTGTTAATTATACGGAGTAATATTTGTTTCTAAAAAAAATTAAAAGGGTTTCAGTCCCCTTTTCTTCTTCTTCACTTCCACCGACAGGAAACAAGAACACTACACCACCATAGCTTTGTTAAGCGGTTTGGACAGGGAAAAAAAAAATAACGACAACAACAGTGATGCATCAACCTATCCATCATCATCGATCTAACCATCACCAATCGATCCTAAAATCGGTTCACTTATCATTCTCTCAACCTTAAATTCCTCTATTTATTCTGTATAATTATTTTAATTGGAATCGAACACTACCAGTAATAGTCAGAAGGTTTCAATTGATGTTGATAATGAATCATCGTATTTTAAATAGGTGGTGATGGTAATTTATTGGGATCGAATGATAGTGGTTTAGGGTATCGATTGATCAACAGGAGGGTTTGTTAAAATAGATGCATCTGATAGCGATTACAGCTGGTGATGATAGGTTTCTTTTTAAAACAATAACAGAACGAAGCTAGCAATAGCAGATCACGTTGGTAAAGGCAGTAGCAATTCGTAGCAGGTGTTGGTTGTGATGACTGAGACAGAAACAAGGCTATATACAGCGACAGAAGGTATAGTTGCAGGTCTAATGATGGTTGTTCGTGTTGGTGTTGGGTTTCTAAACAGGAAGACGGAAGGAGGAAGTGGTTGTACATGGGTTTCGTTTGGACAGAAGAAAAAGAGAAGAATAGCAGTAAAACAATATAGTGGTGGTGGTTTACGATGGTGGTGGTGTAAAATAGATAAACAGTAGCGGTAGGAATGGCATGATGCAGTTTTAAATGCGACGGGTTAAATGAATTAATTATAGTAGCAGCTCACGAGGAGCAGAAACACAAAAGCACTTTGAAATCTCATAATCGTGTGTAGTTCACAAGGAAGAAGGAGAGAGAGAGAACAAATAAGAGAGAGAGTGACGGTGTGATTTATGGCGGTTGTCATGAGTGATTGTAGGTTGATGGTGTGGTGACGGTTTTAGAAGATGGTTGAAGGCCGCAGGATAGTGATGGTGGCCGGTGAAGGTGACGAGTGGTGATGGAATGAAGATGGCGACTGAGATCAAATGGGTGGTCACTCCCGTTGGTTTTTAGCTCAATGTTGTGAAGACTGGTGTGTGTAGGATGGTAACATATATATGTATATATATAATACATATAACTCATATTGTGGACAAGAACAAAAGAAAACACAGTATAAGGTGTCAAATTGATTTAAAAAGAAAAACCTATTTCATCCGTGATTGAATAGAATAGATAGATGGTTCATGATGCACGTACATATATTATATATTTATATATTATAATATAAGTTAGTGGATGTGTGTTATTTATCAATTAAGTTGTCCAAATATCTCACATTCAAACAAATGCATACGTATCATTATAATATAAATTCAGTACAAAAGACTTAGTAATAATAATGTAATAAAAATTATAATAATGTTAAGAAATATAAACGTGTTTAAAATTACAATCGCTCACTATTTATTTTATATTTTCTTTCTATTTAGAACCGGTTTTAATAACAACTTTTATTAAGTAATTAAATATATTACTTATATATTTCTAAACTATTAAATGTAATATAACATTATACTTTTACATATATTTAAATGTATATTTACCTATTTACAAGTAGTGGTTCGTGAATCGTCAGACTTGATCAAAGGGTAACTAATTGTTCAAATAGAGATTTTAAACTTTCTTGACTCAACATTACAGATTTTGATTATCGTGTCGGAAACATATAGAGTTTAAGGTTTAAATTTGGTCGGAAATTTCCGGGTCGTTACACCCGGAATGATGGGGATATTCTATATGCATCTTGTTAATGTCGGTTACAAGGTGTTCACCGTATGAATGATTTTTATCTCTATGTATGGGATGTATTGAAATATGAAATCTTGTGGTCTATTATTTCAATTGATAAATATATAGGTTAAACCTATAACTCACCTACATTTTTGTTGACGTTTAAAGCATGTTTATTCTCAGGTGATTATTAAGAGCTTCCGATGTTGCATACTAAAATAAGGACAAGATTTAGAGTCCATGCTTGTATGATATTATGTAAAAACTGCATTCAAGAAACTTATTTTTAATGTAATATATTCTTATTGTAAACCATTATGTAATGGTCGTGTGTAAATGGTATATTTTAGATTATCATTATTTGATAATCTACAAAATGTTTTTTTTAAACCTTTATCGATAAAATAAAGGTTATGGTTGTTTTAAAAATGAATGCAGTCTTTGAAAAACGTCTCATATAGAGGTCAAAACCTCGCGACGAAATCAATTAATATGGAATGTTTATAATCAATATGAACGGGACATTTCAGTTGGTATCTGAGCGTTGGCCTTAGAGAACCAGAAATTTGCATTAGTGTGTCTTATCGAGTTTGTTAGGATACATTAGTGAGTCTGGACTTCGACCGTGTTTTCTTTAAAAACGATTGCTTAACAATTTTGTTGGAAACTATATATTATTAACATGTAAATATTATGTGATATATTAACCTCTTAATGTGTTTGATGTTGTGTGATAGATGTCTACCACTAGTACAAATCCCATCGATTCACCTAATAATAATGAAGAGTCGAATATATTTTAGGAAAATTCACAAATTCCCGAAGAAGAACCGGAAGAGGAGGAACCGGAAGAGGAGGAACCGGAAGAGGAGGAATCAGAAGAGGAGGAACCGGAAGAGGAGGAACCGGAAGAAGAAGAGGTTCCGGAGGAAGAAATATTGATACCTATAGTAATTCAATTATGAAAGTATTTCGTATGCCCGAGAGACATATTAAATTAATGTGGCTAACATGTTATGATCCAAGTCGGGTCATACCCAATAACAAGCTTACCGACACCTTATATGTGTTTATCTTATCGATTGGTTCGTTAAATAAATACGCGACACTTGAAATTTAGAAAATCGGTTTTCTAAATTATTATCACTTGAGATAAATTACTTGGATAATTTGTATGATGAAGATTTAATTATTTATAGGTTTTAAATAATTAAATTGTGTTATATTTTATAAAATGGTTTATAAAATAAAAGTAGCTTAACAAATGCATGATTTATTAACAAGTTTTATAAAAAAATCCAATTGTTTTATATAAGTCCCATGGGGGACGGTTTTGTGGTCTCCAAGGGGAGCTTCACATGCTCATTTTGTTACTTTTAAGATAACACAACTTCACATATGCATGCTTAACCATTAAACCAAGGTTTTGACTCATTCTTTCAAGTATATGTTGGAAAACTTCTCTTTCTCTCTTGATGCTGATTCTGGCCGAATTGTTGGGGCTGAATAGAGAAGGGTTCTTGCTTGGTTTACTAGCTAATTCAAGTGTCTAATTAAATCCTAACTAAAGGCATAGGTGTTGGGGTTATTGCTTGGGGTATGCAACACTTGAGGCTTCAAGTTAGAAGCTTTTTCAAGTCATCATCTTCATAAACTTCCTGCTCATTTTGGACAGCTGCTGTTCGGTTTTTGGAAGCCTAATAAGGTGGTCTTAAAGCTTGGTTAATTAGCTTATTAAAGTTCTAAGGTGTAGCCAAGTGAAAGGGTAGTGTTGGTGCATTACTTCTTCTTCATTGCTCATCAAATTCAGCCCTTAAACTTAGTTTAAGGAGGTATAAACTCTTTCCTTCTCTTTAATTTGTAAGTATATTTAGCAACTTGATCCATGTGGGACTTAACTTTAAATTGGTTTAAAGATAACAAGTAAAATTTGAAAGTTTCACGCTTCCGTTCATAATGATTCTTAAAAGGTTTTAAGTATTATCAAACTTGTTTAAATCCCTACAATGGTATCTAGAGCCGAAGTTGTTGAAATATGCCTCGAATTGTTGTTTAAAACCCACTACATTTGCAATCTACTAACATGCATGAATGTAGATTGCAAAAACAAATGGGTTTGGGTGGGTTTGTATGCTTGGCCGAATTTGAAAGAGGTTCCAAGAGGGTTTGGAACTTGCATTTTGGTCAATTTTGGTTGCATGTTAAAGTTCACAATCCTAGCCTTGACCTTGTGTTGATTGCATGTTATATTTGGTTGATTTGTTATATTCATTTGGTATGTAATATTATTCATTCAATTGGCATGTAATAATTATTATTTTGGCTATGTAATTTGTTTTACATTTGGTATGTAAAATAGAATAGGTTGTATTTCATTTTCTAGATAAAAATGTATTAGGATACATATTTTGTAAAAATGAAGAACAAGATCATGAAGACTTCAAGAACACAAGGAGCATATGGATGCAAGGTTAAGTGGGAGATTGTAATCTCCTACTTTGTATGATTAACCCTTACCCGGTGACATTTGTTTTCGGCTAAACAAATGTCCACCAAAATGGCTAGATTGTGAACATACTTATTTTGCATGTGTGGTTGTTTGTATGATTATTGTTTTGTATGTTTGGTTGATACAATTAATCACAAGATAACAACTAACAAAACGACATTTTAATTGGTTAAATTAGACGTGCTAAGTACATGCAAAACGGAAATTTAAATGGTTAAATTTAAAAGGCAACCGAGAACCTTAATAAATGGTTATTAAGAACATGATAAGGATCATACATATAAAATGGTTTATATCAAGTAATTGGTTTAATTACATAACATGAAAATGGATTTTCAATTAAACCATACACTAAATGCATGTTGGTGTATGGTGCAAAAGTTTTCTCAAACTAGAATTAATGAAAACTTAAAATCCCTTATTAACAAGGCAAACAAGTTAAACGCCATCCTTTTGTGGAAACACTTAGACGTATTTAGGAAACTCTTGATGGGATAAAGGTCACCTAACCGTCATGAGCGAACTAATATGAATAAGGTACACTTCGAATACATGTGGGATAAAGGTCACCTAACCACTTGTATGTTAAGTCTACATGTTTACACAAGTAGGACGACTTGATTTGGGAATCATGAACTTAGGGTCACCGAAGCATGAGGAACAAAAAGGCGTTGATGGGATAAATATGCCATGCAAAAGGATTGCATGATCCCATAACTTAGAAGTTGCAAAAGGATTGCAATTGTCATATAATGACTACCTAGCTAAATCAAATAACGGGATAAAGGTCACCTAACCGAAATTTGATTTACCGTTGGATTCTAATATTTAATAAGTCAATTAAAATTTTAAAAGGGTATTGAATGTTAAATTAAAATCGATACTTAAACGAACTTTGTTAAATTTTGTAGATGGCCGCCAATAACAACAACAACATTCCAAACGCACCACTTAACCTGAACCACCTATCATTAAGGTCTCTCTTAGAGAAAGACAAACTCAACCATACAAACTTTATGGATTGGTTCCGCAATCTTCGGATTGTCCTCAAACAAGAGGATAAAATGTATGTGCTTGAGGACCCCATTCCCGATCAACCGGATGAGAATGATGTGGAGGCAATGGCCTCTTACGATAAGTATTGCCACGACTCCCTTCAAGTCTCATGCTTAATGCTTGGGACTATGATACCCGAACTCCAAAAGGATTTCGAGCATCATAGTGCATACGACATGATAACGCAATTGAAGGAGATGTTCCTCCAACAAGCGCGTGTCGAACGCTTCGAAACGGTTCGGGCGCTACATGCTTGTCGTATGGACGATACCCAATCGGTTTCATCTTATGTACTTAAGATGAAAAGCCTTATCGATCGTGCTAACCGTCTTAACCTAAACATATCTAATGAGTTAGCCACCGATCTTATCCTTAACTCCCTATCAAAAAGGTTTGATCAATTTGTAATTAATTACAATATGAATGGGATGGATAAGAGCATAGGTGAGCTTCACGGTATGCTTAGAACGGCGGAAACTAGCATGGGTAAAAGGGCTTTACCCGTGTTAGCAATCGATCAAGGTGGATCCAAAGGTAACACCTCTAAGCCAAAGGTGGCTAAGAGGAAAGGACCCGCCCATCAAGGCAAAGGGAAGGGGAAGATGGTTACCTCAACCAAGAACAAGGCTAAGAAGCAAAAGGTAGCCGAGAAGGCAAACCCCAAGGAAGACCCATGTTTCGGTTGCGGTGAAATGGGTCATTGGAAACGAAACTGTCCGGTCTATCTTAAGGAGTTGAAGGACAAGAGGGATGCAGGGCAGACCTCAGGTAATATATATATGGTATATATAGAGCTTAGTATTACTTCTTCTAATACATGGGTATTAGACACTGGATGTGGAACTCACATTTGCAATTCATTGCAGGGGTTCAAAAGAAGTAGCAAGCAAACGGGAACATCAAGTCTCTACATGGGTAATGGAGCCAAAGTGCAAGTGAAGGCTCAAGGAGACTTTGTGTTAAAGCTTCCAAGTGGTTTGGAACTTATTTTGAAAGATGTTTTGTATGCACCCGATTTATGTCGAAACATTATTTCCATTTCCCGTTTGAAACAATGTGGTTTTTATCTTAATTTTGTTAATGATGATATCCATATTTATTTGGATAATGTATTCTATTTCAAGGCTTCACCTTCAAATGGAATTTATGAATTGGTTCATGATGACACATCATCTAGTAGCTCAATGTACCATACAAGCACCAAGAAACTCAAAAGGGATTTGAGTGATTCCTATTTATGGCATTGTCGCCTTGGTCACATAAACAAGAACCGAATGCATACACTTCAAAAGGATGGACTTTTGAAATCAAATGAAATGGATTCGTTTGATGTATGTGAATCTTGTTTACAAGGCAAGATGACTAAAGCACCTTTCAAAGGGACTTATGAAAGGGCTAAAGATTTATTGGGATTAATACATTCGGATGTATGTGGACCCTTTAAACCCATGACTAGGAATGGTGAAAGATACTTTGTTACTTTCATTGATGACTTTAGTCGTTTCGGATATGTCTATTTATTAAGACACAAGGACGAAACGTTTGAAGCATTCAAAGAATATCAAAACGAAGTACAAAATCAACTCAACAAGACAATTAAGGTACTTCGTACCGATAGAGGAGGTGAATACCTAAGCGATGCTTTCCAAGATCATCTTAGGAGTTGTGGGATTATCTCACAACTTACTCCACCCGGAACACCCCAACTTAATGGAGTTTCCGAAAGGAGGAACCGAACCCTAATGGATATGGTTCGATCTATGATGGCAAGAAGCTCGTTGCCTCTATCATTTTGGGGTTATTGTCTAAGCTCCGCGGCTCGTATTTTAAATATGGCCCCAACCAAGAAAGTGGAACGAACTCCTCACGAGATGTGGTTTGGTAAACCTCCATCTCTATCATACTTAAAGGTATGGGGATGTGAAGCTTATCCTAAGCGTTACGTCCCTAATAAGTTGAATGCTCGATCCACGAAGTGTATCTTCATAGGATATCCCAAGGATGATATGGGATATTATTTCTATGATCCATCCGAGCAAAATGTATTTGTTGCTCGGAAGGCGGAATTCCTTGAAACTAAGTTCCTAATGGAAGGAAATAGTGAAAGGAAGATAGATCTTGAAGAGGTTCAAGATCAAGTAGATGATACACAATTGGTTAACACTAGCACTCAACATGAAAATGTTGATAGTGATCAAATGGATGATCAAAATACACAAGACATTCGTAGATCTGGTAGGATTAGCAATCCTCCTGAGAGATATGGGTTTCTCATAGATGGTTGCTATACGGTTGATTTGGATGAACCAACAAACTACCAAGATGCTTTATCAAGGATTGATAAAGATAAATGGCAGGATGCCATGGACGCCGAGATGCAATCCATGTATGAAAACCAAGTGTGGAAACTTGTTGAGCAACCTCCTAGCTCTAAGCTAGTTGATTGCAAATGGCTTTTCAAGAAGAAAACCGACATACATGGAAACTTGGATACATATAAAGCTAGACTTGTAGCAAAAGGTTTCACTCAAACTCAAGGGGTTGATTATGATGAAACTTTCTCGCCAGTGGCAATGCTAAAGTCTATTAGGATATTATTTGCCATTGCTGCTCACTACGACTATGAAATATGGCAAATGGATGTCAAAACCGCTTTCCTAAATGGATATCTTATGGAAGATGTCTATATGGTCCAGCCTGAAGGTTTTGTTGATCCAAAATATCCTAAAAGGGTATGCAAGTTAAAGAAGTCAATCTACGGATTGAAACAAGCATCTAGAATGTGGAATCATCGTTTTAATGAGGAAGCCGAGAAATTTGGCTTCATTAAAAATGGTGATGAAGCTTGTGTATATAAGAAAGCTAGTGGGAGCACTATCATATTCCTTGTACTATATGTGGATGATATATTATTATTTGGGAATGATATTACCACAATGCAAGGAGTCAAAACTTGGCTAAAGAGTTGCTTCTCCATTAAGGATCTTGGAGATGCACAATACATATTGGGGATAGGGATCTATAGGAATAGATCCAAGAGATTGATAGGTTTAAGTCAAAGTACATACATTGATAAAATCTTGAAAAGGTTCAAGATGGAAAACTCTAAGAAAGGTTTGGTACCTATTCAAAGAGGAACCAGTCTCAGTTCATCTCAGTGTCCCACCACGAAAGATGAACAAGAGAAAATGAAGAAAGTCCCATACGCATCTGCTATTGGGTCTATCATGTATGCAATGATATGTACTAGACCGGATGTGTCATGCGCTCTAAGCTTGACAAGTAGATACCAGAATAACCCAGGAAACAGTCATTGGATTGCTGTTAAAAGTATATTGAAATACCTTAGGAGGACTAAGGATATGTTTCTAATATATGGGTCTGGTGAGGAGGAACTCGCTGTAAAAGGTTACGTGGATGCGAGTTTCCAAACTGATCGAGATGACTCTCGATCACAATCCGGTTATGTCTTCATGTTAAATGGTGGTGCGGTCTCTTGGAAGAGTTCGAAACAGGAGGTTGTTGCGTTATCCACTACAGAGTCGGAGTACATTGCCGCCTCACTGGCAGCTCAGGAAGCTGCATGGATGAAGAAATTCATCGACGACTTAGGAGTGGTCCCTTCCATTCAGGACCCTCTTGAGATCTTTTGTGACAACGAGGGTGCGATTGCTCAAATCAAGGAACCTCGTGCCCATCAAAAGACTCGTCACATTGAGCGGAGATTCAACTACATAAGGGATGAAGTTGAAAAAGGAAAGATATGTATTCGCAAAGTTCATACAGATCATAATGTTGCGGATCCACTCACGAAGCTTTTACATGGGCCAAAACATGAGGGACATGTTTGTGCATTAGGGCTTCGATATTCTAGTGATTGGATATGATCTATTTTAAGCATTGTACCGGAACGAAATTATTCAAACTCATTAATATAACTATGGTGTTAATTTATTTGAGTTATATTCCTATTTTGCATATTTCATCCATGAATTAGCAATTATTCAAAATTTCCGTAGTCGATCACATTTGTGGGAACAAGTGTGAGGTTTAGACTATTATGAACTCGGATTGGTATACTTTCATAGGTTGAATGTGGGGCAAGGTTGCAACCAAGGTTCATAGATATTTGTGGGAAACAAATATTGGAAGACCCGCTCTCAAGAATTACTGTATAGAGCCTTTGTGGTTGATCACATGTAATCTTGAGTAAAGGCGAATATCATTGTATCCTCTGACCTGAGATACATATTGGGTTCGGATATTCACCAAGTATTGTGCCTTGATTCATTCCTTCGCTATTCTGAAACATGGTAGTACATAAGGAAGAACTCAGGTATATTACAAAGTGTATATCTAGGACGTATGTAGTCAAGATGGAATTTGTCCCTCTTATTCGTTGAGAGTCAGATGTCTAAGGCCTGAAAAGTTAAATCTATAAGAGAGTGATCACTCTGTATCTCTTGGATTTAACATGACATCTACGACGAAAGGATATAATGAAAGATTCACCTATATATCAGCTCAAGTAAGGAACTCGAAAGGGATGATGTTATTGAATGGCACAAAGTCATAACATATTGGGGGTGATGGACGGTCGTTAGGTGGTATCCATCACTTGCATTAATTTCTTATGTTTCTCGTGCAAGTGGGAGATTGAAAGTATTTCGTATGCCCGAGAGACATATTAAATTAATGTGGCTAACATGTTATGATCCAAGTCGGGTCATACCCAATAACAAGCTTACCGACACCTTATATGTGTTTATCTTATCGATTGGTTCGTTAAATAAATACGCGACACTTGAAATTTAGAAAATCGGTTTTCTAAATTATTATCACTTGAGATAAATTACTTGGATAATTTGTATGATGAAGATTTAATTATTTATAGGTTTTAAATAATTAAATTGTGTTATATTTTATAAAATGGTTTATAAAATAAAAGTAGCTTAACAAATGCATGATTTATTAACAAGTTTTATAAAAAAATCCAATTGTTTTATATAAGTCCCATGGGGGACGGTTTTGTGGTCTCCAAGGGGAGCTTCACATGCTCATTTTGTTACTTTTAAGATAACACAACTTCACATATGCATGCTTAACCATTAAACCAAGGTTTTGACTCATTCTTTCAAGTATATGTTGGAAAACTTCTCTTTCTCTCTTGATGCTGATTCTGGCCGAATTGTTGGGGCTGAATAGAGAAGGGTTCTTGCTTGGTTTACTAGCTAATTCAAGTGTCTAATTAAATCCTAACTAAAGGCATAGGTGTTGGGGTTATTGCTTGGGGTATGCAACACTTGAGGCTTCAAGTTAGAAGCTTTTTCAAGTCATCATCTTCATAAACTTCCTGCTCATTTTGGACAGCTGCTGTTCGGTTTTTGGAAGCCTAATAAGGTGGTCTTAAAGCTTGGTTAATTAGCTTATTAAAGTTCTAAGGTGTAGCCAAGTGAAAGGGTAGTGTTGGTGCATTACTTCTTCTTCATTGCTCATCAAATTCAGCCCTTAAACTTAGTTTAAGGAGGTATAAACTCTTTCCTTCTCTTTAATTTGTAAGTATATTTAGCAACTTGATCCATGTGGGACTTAACTTTAAATTGGTTTAAAGATAACAAGTAAAATTTGAAAGTTTCACGCTTCCGTTCATAATGATTCTTAAAAGGTTTTAAGTATTATCAAACTTGTTTAAATCCCTACAAATTAAATAAAAGAAAATCCTCAACCAACGGACCAAAGTTAATAATGGTCAATGGTGTTTCCGCCGAGGAAGCAAAATATTGGGAAGATTACCAATTTCCCGATGAATCGGATCCCGATGAGGATTCCGATGATGTTATAGAAATTACCTCGACCCAATTTAATAAAGCAAAAGAAAATAATAAGGGAAAAGGTATAAAAATAGAGAAACCCGATTCCAACCCCGATGAACTTTATATGTATCGGCAACATCCGTATTTCCTAAAATGTAACAATGACCCGGGAACCTCTAAACCACCAGGTTTTTCTAAACCATTGTGGAAAATGACGGTTCGTATTAGAGGAACACCATATATTCCTAGAAAATTAGGAAAACGAACCAAGTTCGAAGAAGAAGAAACCAGTGATTCAGATTAGAGGGTTGTAATCATGTTGTGTATTATATGTATTGTAGTGTGCTTGTACTTTTATGTTCTATGTAAAAATTGCTAGTATTGTTTGTTAATTATCTTTTACGAATCTAATCCTTGTCTATTTTACAATATAAAAACAAAATGGATGTTAAGGGTAGACAACCGAATATTTTAGAAGATCTACCAGAGGATATGATTGAGGAAATCTTGTCTAGAGTCGGTCAGAATTCATCAGCACAATTAATTATGGCAAAATTAACTTGTCAAACATTTGAAAGACTTTCCAGAAATGCCTTAGTTTATGAAAGGCTTTCCTTTGATAGGTGGGGTATATCACATTGGGCAGACCGTAAGTTACGCCGTGTTTTCTTTAAAACGTTAAATGCGGGGAACCCAAATGCAATTTTACGCTATGGGTTAAGAACCTATTTTGACTCAACATATCCCAACATAGGATTTCGTGAATTAGAAAGAGCTTCTAACATGCAACATAAAGAAGCATGTTATGCTTACGGGTTAGTGATGTTCGCTTCTTACCAAAGTGAGAAAAAGAACATTGGATTGCAACTTCTAAATAAAACCTTCCCACAAGTGACGGATTCAGTAGTTGGGGTGAGAAACAAAGTTTTTAGATTATTACGGGGCTGTTGGACATTACGAAACCCTCGTCCTTTTGACGACATTACAACATGCTGCCTAGCCAATGGTCATAACGGTTATTTTCCACAAGATCAAGGATGAGAAGTCGTCTTAGTAAAACCAGAATGCATGACTTGTTTTTGGACTTATGAATTACGTGTCTTTATTTCCTTTGCTGAACAACTTGAGTATTAACTAGATTTATCTTCAAAACTGTCATGTATCAAAGTGTACTATATTTCATGTTATATGTAATATAGCGAAGTTGTAAGTTTGAAGAATATTTGTATGTGATATATTATTATAATCAATTTTTCATATGAAATTGTAGTAGTTGAATTGTATATTAGCTACTAAGTATGAACTTAACGGGTAGGTAGTACCTGAATTAAAAACTATAAAATGCTAATATGAAGAAAAAGCTTTTATAAATAAGTTCATACTATGCTACGAAATACTATTGACTACTCTTAAAATTCTATATGATTAATTTAATTCTTTTGGGCTATTTTTGAAGGAAATGGCACCGGCGACTCGTCAGAATTTGAACATGAGCGAGGAAGACTTTCGTGTTTTCCTTGCAGCAAACATAGCCGCAGTACAGGCTGCGATGCAAAATAACAATAACTCTGGATCTAGCAGTGGAACTAATTTCACAAGAAATCGTGTAGGATGCTCCTACAAAGAATTCACTGCCTTCAAACCTTTGGAATTTGATGGAACCGAGGGTCCAATTAGATTGAAACGGTGGACCGAGAAGGTTGAATCGGTGTTTGCCATAAGTAAATGCACTGAAGAAGACAAAGTAAAGTACGCTACGCATACCTTCACAAGTACGGCGCTAACATGGTGGAATACCTATCTCGAGCAGGTAGGACAAGATGCTGCTTACGCACTACCGTGGTCAGCATTCAAGCAATTGATGAACGAGCAGTATCGTCCCAGAAATGAGGTCAACAAGCTCAAGGTAGAGCTTAGAGGATTACGAATGCAAGGTTTCGATATCACCACGTACGAACGACGATTCACCAAATCGTGCCTATTGTGCCCCAGAACGTTCGAAGACGAAGAAGAGAAGATCGACGCATTTGTAAAAGGGTTACCGGAAAGGATTCAAGAAGATGTGAGTTCACACGAGCCCGCCTCCATACAAAAGGCAAGTCGAATGGCTCACAAATTAGTGAACCAGATCAAAGAAAGGATTAAAGAGCAAACGACTGATGAGGCTAACATGAAACAAGTCAAGAGAAAGTGGGAAGAAACCAATGACAAGAGTCACCAATACAACAACAACAATCACAACCACAATCGCAATAACTATCCCAACAACCGCAACATCAATCGCAACAACAACTTTAACAAATGTCCTAACAACAACTACAATAACCGTCCCAACAACAATAACAACAACAACAATAGCAACAATAACAATCCCAACAACAATCTCAATAATAGCAATGGCAACAAAAACCAAAAACAGTCATGCCAAAGGTGTGAAGAGAATCACCAGGGGTTCTGCACAACATTTTGCACTAGGTGTAGAAGAAATGGTCATAGTGCGGCAAAGTGTGAGGCCTACGGACCAAAGTTTAACAGAATTAAAAGAACAAATAATGTCGGAACAGATAATGGCGCCATAGTTTGGTTTGCATGTGGAAAACCCGGCCACATTAGTAGAAATTGCCCGAATCAGGGGAATACTAGTGGGCAGGGTCGCGGAAGAGTTTTCAATATTAATACGGCAGAAGCGCAGGAAGACCCGAAGCTTGTTACGGGTACGTTTCTTATTGATAATAAATCTGCTTATATTTTATTTGATTCAGGTGCGGATAGAAGCTATATGAGTAGAGATTTTTGTGCTAAGTTAAGTTGCCCATTGACGCCTTTGGATAGTAAATTTTTACTCGAATTAGCAAACGGTAAATTAATTTCAGCAGATAATATATGTCGGGATAGAGAAATTAAACTGAGGGATGAAACGTTTAAAATTGATTTAATACCAGTCGAGTTAGGGAGTTTTGATGTAATAATTGGTATGGACTAGTTGAAAAAGGTGAGAGCAGAGGTAGTTTGTTACAAAAATGCGATTCGCATTATGCGTGAAAAGGGAAAACCTTTAATGGTGTACGGAGAGAAGAACAATGCGAAATTAAATCTTATTAGTAGTTTGAAGGCGCAGAAACTAATAAGAAAAGGTTCTTACGTCATTCTAGCACACATCAAGGAAGTTAAACCTGAAGAAAAGAACATCGGTGATGTTCCTGTCGCAAAAGAATTTCCCGATGTATTTCCGAAAGAATTACCGGAATTACCCCCACATCGATCCGTTGAATTTCAAATAGACCTTGTACCAGGAGCTACACCAATAACTCGTGCTCTATACAGACTCGCACCCAGTGAAATGAAATAATTACAAAGTCAGTTACAGGAACTTTTAGAGCGTGGTTTCATTCGACCAAGCACATCACCATGGGGAGCTCCTGTTTTGTTTGTCAAGAAGAAGGATGGTACATTTAGGTTGTGTATCGACTACCGAGAGTTGAACAAACTTACCATCAAGAACCGTTACCCACTACCGAGAATCGACGACTTATTTGATCAACTACAAGGCTCGTCGGTTTATTCGAAGATTGATTTACGTTCTGTGTATCATCAAATGCGGGTGAAGGAGGATGATATTCCAAAGACTGCTTTTAGGACGCGTTATGATCATTACGAGTTTATGGTTATGCCGTTTGGGTTGACTAACGCACCAGCTGTGTTCATGGACCTCATGAACCGAGTGTGTGGACCATACCTTGACTAGTTTGTCATTTTTTTCATCGATGACATACTTATTTACTCAAAGAATGACCAAGAGCATGAAGAACATTTGAGAAAAGTGCTAGAGTTGTTAAGAAAAGAAAAACTGTACGCTAAGTTTTCAAAGTGTGCATTTTGATTATAAGAAGTTCAATTCCTCGGTCATATAGTGAATAAAGAAGGTATTCAGGTAGATCCAGCAAAGATTGAAACCGTTGAAAAAGTGGGAAACCCCGAAAACTCCGAAACACATACGCCAATTTTTAGGACTAGCTGGTTACTACAGAAGGTTCATCCAAGATTTTTCCAAAATAGCAAAACCCTTGACTGCATTAACGCATAAAGGAAAGAAATTTGAATGGAAGGATGAACAAGAAAAAGCGTTTCAGTTGTTGAAGAAAAAGTTAACTACGGCACCTATATTGTCATTACCTGAAGGGAATGATGATTTTGTGATATATTGTGACGCCTCAAAGCAAGGTCTCGGTTGTGTATTAATGCAACGAACGAAGGTAATTGCTTATGCGTCTAGACAATTGAAGATTCACAAGCAGAATTATACGACGCATGATTTGGAATTAGGCGCGGTTGTTTTTGCATTAAAGACTTGGAGGCACTACTTATATGGGGTCAAAAGTATTATATATACCGACCACAAAAGTCTTCAACACATATTTAATCAGAAACAACTGAACATGAGGCAGCATAGGTGGATTGAATTATTGAATGATTATGACTTTGAGATTCGTTACCACCCTAAAAAGGCAAATGTGGTAGCCGACGCCTTGAACAGAAAGGACAGAGAACCTATTTGAGTAAAAGCTATGAATATAATGATTCACACTAACCTTACTACTCAAATAAAGGAGGGGCAATAAGGAGTTTTAAAAGAGGGAAATTTAAAGGATAAAATACCCAAAGGATCGGAGAAGCATCTTAATATTCGGGAAGACGGAACCCGGTATAGGGCTGGAAGGATTTGGGTACCAAAATTTGGAGATAAGAGAGAAATGGTACTTAGAGAAGCTCATAAAACCAGATACTCAATACATCCTGGAACGGGGAAGATGTACAAAGATCTCAAGAAACATTTTTGGTGGCCAAGTATGAAAGCCGATGTTGCTAAATACGTAGGGGAATGTTTGACGTGTTCTAAGGTCAAAGCTGAGCATCAGAAACCATCAGGTCTACTTCAACAACCCGAAATCCCGGAATAGAAATAGGAAAACATTACCATGGATTTCATCACTAAATTGCCAAGGACTGCAAGTGGTTTTGATACTATTTGGGTAATAGTTGATCGTCTCACCAAATCAGCACACTTCCTGCCAATAAGAGAAGATGACAAGATGGAGAAGTTAGCACGACTGTATTTGAAGGAAGTCGTCTCCAGACATGGAATACCAATCTCTATTATCTCTGATAGGGATGGCAGATTTATTTTAAGATTCTGGCAGACATTACAGCAAGCATTAGGAACTCGTCTAGACATGAGTACTGCCTATCATCCACAAACTGATGGGTAGAGTGAAAAGACGATACAAACGCTTGAAGACATGCTACGAGCATGTGTTATTGATTTCGGAAACAGTTGGGATCGACACCTACCGTTAGCAGAATTTTCTTACAACAACAGCTACCATTCAAGCATTGAGATGTCGCCATTTGAAGCACTTTATGGTAGAAAGTGCAGGTCTCCGATTTGTTGGAGTGAAGTGGGGGATAGACAGATTACGGGTCCGGAGATAATACAAGAAACTACCGAGAAGATCATCCAAATTCAACAACGGTTGAAAACCGCCCAAAGTTGACAAAAGAGCTACGCTGAAATTAAAAGAAAAGATATAGAATTTGAAATCGGAGAAATGGTCATGCTTAAAGTTGCACCTTGGAAAGGCGTTGTTCGATTTGATAAACGAGGGAAATTAAATTCAAGGTATATTGGACCATTCAAGGCTATTGATCGTGTCGGACCAGTAGCTTACCGACTTGAGTTACCTCAACAACTCGCGGCTGTACATAACACTTTTCACGTCTCAAATTTGAAGAAATGTTTTGCTAAAGAAGATCTCACTATTCCGTTAGAGGAAATCCAAATCAACGAAAAACTTAAATTCATCGAAGAACCCGTCGAAATAATGGATCGTGAGGTTAAAAGATTTAAGCAAAACAAGATTCCAATTGTTAAGGTTCGATAGAATGCTCGTAGAGGACCCGAGTTCACCTGGGAACGAGAAGATCAGATGAAAAAGAAATACCCGCACTTATTTCCAGAAGATACATCAACACCTCCAACTGCTTAAAATTTCGGGACGAAATTTATTTAACGGGTAGGTACTGTAGTGACCCGAACTTTTCCATGTTTATATATATTAAATGAAATTGATATTTATATGATTAAGTGTTTCCAACATTTTAAGCAATCAAACTTTTTAAGACTTGATTAATTGAAATAGGTTTTATATAGACAATTGACCACCCAAGTTGACCGGTGATTCATGAACGTTAAAACTTGTAAAAACTATATAATGTCATATATATGGATATATATATATATATAGTTAACATGGTATTATGATAAGTAAACATATCATTAAGTATATTAACAATGAACTACATATGTAAAAACAAGACTACTAACTTAAGGATTTCGAAACGAGGCATATATGTAACGATTATCGTTGTAACGACATTTAATTGTATATATATCATATTAAGATATATTAATACATCATAATATCATGATAATGTAATAATTTAACATCTCATTTGATATAATAAAAAATGGGTTAACAACACTTAACAGGATCGTTAACCTAAAGGCTTCAAAACAACATTTACATGTAACGACTAACGATGATCTAACGACTCAGTTAAAATGTATATACATGTAGTGTTTTAATATGTATTCATACACTTTTGAAAGAGTTCAAGACACTTATCAAAATACTTCTACTTAACAAAAATGCTTACAATTACATCCTCGTTCAGTTTCATCAACAATTCTACTCGTATGCACCCGTATTCGTACTCGTACAATACACAGCTTTTAGATGTATGTACTATTGGTATATACACTCCAATGATCAGCTTTTAGCAGCCCATGTGAGTCACCTAACATATGTGGGAACCATCATTTGGCAACTAGCATGAAATATCTCATAAAATTACAAAAACATTAGTAATCATTCATGACTTATTTACATGTAAACAAAATTACACATCCTTTATATCTAATCCATATACCAACGACCAAAAACACCTACAAACACTTTCATTCTTCAATTTTCTTCATCTAATTGATTTCTCTCAAGTTCTATCTTCAAGTTCTAAGTGTTCTTCATAAATTCTATAAGTTCTAGTTTCATAAAATCAAGAATACTTCCAAGTTTGCTAGCTTACTTCCAATCTTGTAAATTGATCATCCAACCTCAAGAAATCTTTCTTATTTACAGTAAGATATCTTTCTAATACACGGTAATACTCATATTCAAACTTTGATTCAATTTCTATAACTATAACAATCTTATTTCGAGTGGAAATCTTACTTGAACTTATTTTCGTGTCATGATTTTGCTTCAAGAACTTTCAAGCCATCCAAAGATCCTTTGAAGCTCAAGTTATTTTTTCATAATTTTTAGTAGGTTTACCTACTAAACTTGAGGTAGTAATGATATTCATAACATCATTCGATTCATATATATAAAACTACCTTATTTGAAGGTTTAAACTTGTAATCACTAGAACATAGTTTAGTTAATTCTAAACTTGTTCGCAAACAAAAGTTAATCCTTCTAACTTGACTTTTAAAATCAACTAAACACATGTTATATATCTATATGATATGCTAACTTAATGATTTAAAACCTGAAAACACGAAAAAACACCGTAAAACCGGATATACGCCGTCGTAGTAACACCGCGGGCTGTTTTGGGTTTGATAATTAAAAACTATGATAAACTTTGATTTAAAAGTTGTTCTTCTGGGAAAATGATTTTTCTTATGAACATGAAACTATATCCAAAAATCATGGTTACACTCAAAGTGGAAGTATGTTTTTCAAAATGGTCATCAAGACGTCGTTCTTTCGACTGAAATGACTACCTCTTACAAAAACGACTTGTAACCTGTATTTCCGACTATAAACTTATACTTTTTATGTATAGATTCATAAACTTAAGTTCAATATGAAACCATAGCAATTGGATTCACTGAAAACGGATTTAAAACGAAGAAGTTATGGGTAAAACAAGATTGGATATTTTTGCTTGTTGTAGCTACGTGAAAATTGGTAACAAATCTATATTAATCATATCCTAGCTTATTTGTATTGTATTATACATGTATTCTAATATATTATGTAATCTTGGGATACCATAGACACGTATGCAAATGTTTTGACATATCATATCGACCCATCTATATATATTATTTGGAACAACCATAGACACTCTATATGCAGTAATGTTGGAGTTAGCTATACAGGGTTGAGGTTGATTCCAAAAATATATATACTTTGAGTTGTGATCTAGCATGAGACGTGTATACACTGGGTCGTGAATTGGGTTAAGATAATATATATCAATTTATTTTCTGTACATCTAACTATAGACAACTAGTTGTAGGTTACTAACGAGGACAGCTGACTTAATAAACTTAAAACATTAAAACGTATTAAAAATGTTGTAAATATATTTTGAACATACTTTGATATATATGTACATATTTGTTATAGGTTCGTGAATCGACCAGTGGTCAAGTCTTACTTCCCGACGAAGTAAAAATCTGTGAAAGTGAGTTATAGTCCCACTTTTAAAATCTAATATTTTGGGATGAGAATACATGCAAATTTATAAATGTTTTACGAAATAGACACAAGTAAATGAAACTACTTTATATGGGTGAATGATCGAAGCCGAATATTCCCCTTTTTAGCTTGGTAGCCTAAGAATTTGGGAACAGACCCCTAAATTGACGCGAATCCTAAAGATAGATCTATCGGGCCCAATAAGCCCCATTCTGGAATTTGGAATGCTTTAGTACTTCGAAATTATCATGTCCGATGGGTGTCCAGGAATGATGGGGATATTCTATATGCATCTTGTTAATGTCGGTTACTAGGTGTTCACCGTATGAATGATTTTTATCTCTATGTATGGGATGTATTGAAATATGAAATCTTGTGGTCTATTATTTCGATTGATAAATATATAGGTTAAACCTATAACTCACCAACATTTTTGTTGACGTTTAAAGCATGTTTATTCTAAGGTGATTATTAAGAGCTTCCGCTGTTGCATACTGTGACGACCCGGAAATTTCCGACCAAATTTAAACTTAACCTTTATATGTTTCCGACACGATAAGCAGAATTTGTAATGTTGAATCTCAAAAAGTTTGGAACTACATTCATGTAATCAATTACCCTTTGACCGTGTTCGACGATTCACGAACAATTATGAGTATATAGATATGTATATATAATATATAATATTAACTGAAAACATTAACAAAGTATTAGATATATGATACTTTACATGAACGTATTTGTTTCGATATATTTATCGACAGAATTAAGAGATAATATCAAATGATTGAATTATCAGATACATTATGATATGATTACGGGCCTATGTTATGAGGTCCACTGTGATTTAAGAAATCTATTCTTTTTGACAACATTCGGAAAATGGTAAAGTGATTTATAAATAAGAAGAAATGTGTCAATTAACGGGAACTAGACAAGGGTTAGTGGAAATTCCTGTTTAATTTCCAAGGCATGTTTTATAATATTTTCCTCGTGACCTTGATAAGATAACTATGTTAACTTTCATTTTATTTAATATGAAAATAAGAACGTGGAGTGTAAATAACTTAGATGTTGAATATCGACAAGTTAAATAACTCGACATTTTTCATTAAGATGATTTCATACGTTTATTTAACCTTTGGACTTTATCCCATGCTTCACCAATAGACTGTAATTTAAAAACTTGAAACCTATTATGAATATATATAATTCTACTTTTCTAAAATGTTTTATGATATAACGATTTCCATTATTTTAACCTTTTAACAAAATGATTCTTAAATATATTTAGTTTTGGAAAACAAAATTATCATATTTATTTGATTTAGTTTCAAAAGTACAAAAAAAAACGTTTTCAGTTTAAAAAGAACTTTATTATTAAAACGTATATATCTTTTATAAATATCTAAAACCACTTTTGACAACTCATTACTTAACTAGTATGATAAAGATAACGATATTTATATTTTATTTTATTAAATATATATAACGATTTAAATTAATATTATATATATTTATACGCATATTATACGTATATAGTTGTATACTTTTACTTTACCTTTACTTTACTTTTACTTTACTTTAACTTTAATAATTCATACTTTAATAATTCACTTTAATAATTCATACTTTAATAATTCATACTTTAATAATTCACTTTAATAATTCACTTTAATAATTCATACTTTAATAATTCATACTTTAATAATTCACTTTAATAATTCACTTTAATAATTCACTTTAATAATTCATACTTTAATAATTCACTTTAATAATTCATACTTTAATAATTCACTTTAATAATTCAAAAATCTATTATAAATAGAATTGAATAGGTTTCATTATTTCATAGAAACTTGAAAATATATTTCTCTAAACTCTCTCAATCGAATTACATATATATATTTTCTTTGTATTATTTCAAGATATTATTAGTATACATAAAATACTACGACGGAGTTATACTCAGACGATTTCAAAATAAGTTTTCAAACGGGATAGAGCTAAAGAAATTATGGGTTATAGCTATGGAGGTTATGGGTATTGATCGAGGGTATTGCTCGTGAGGTCAACCTAACGTTTATCATTTTCGTTGCGTCTACGTACTTTCCTGCAATATTGAATCACAATATTGATACGTTCGTGAATCCGAGACAAACACTGCACTTGTTCAGTGCTGTCATATACATAATTGCAACGAAATACAGTATTGTGAGTTTCATTTGCTCCCTTTTTATATATATTTTTGGGCTGAGAATACATGCGCTGATTTATAAATGTTTTACGAAATAGGCACAAGTACTAAAACTAATTCTATGTGGGTTTAAACCAGAAATATACCCTTAGCTTGGTAACATTAAACTACTTGTCTATGTACGGTAGGCGCGAATCCTAAAGATAGATCTATTGGGTCTGACAAACCCCATCCTGACTATGGGATGCTTTAGTACTTCGAGGTTATTTTAAACACACCTGATCTGGTGTACTTCAGAGGGTAAAACATGAACGTTAAGGCTTGTTACCGGGTGCCTACAACTTATAGAATACTTTTAAACACTTGTGAGTGTACGGATATTTTTGGAAACTGAAATCTTGTGGTCTATTACTATTACAGAAATGATTGATTATGATAAACTAATGAACTCACCAACCTTTTGGTTGACACTTTAAAGCATGTTTATTCTCAGGTATTAAAGAAATATTCTGCTGTGCATTAGCTCATTTTAAGGATATTACCTAGAGTCATTCATGACATACTTTGAAAGACGTTGCATTCGAGTCGTTGAGTTCATCAAGATTAATATTAAGTCAATTATAGTTGGATGTAATATGAAATGGTATGCATACCGTCAATTTTTGATGTAAAGAAAGTTTATCTTTTAAAAATGAATGCAATGTTTGTAAAACGTATCATATAGAGGTCAAATACCTCGCGATGTAATCAACTATTGTGAATCGTTTATAATGTATATGAACGGGTCCTTTCAGTTGGTATCAGAGCGGTGGTCTTAGCGAACCAGGTCTTGCATTAGTGTGTCTAACTGATAGTTGTTAAGATGCATTAGTGAGTCTGGACTTCGACCGTGTCTGCATGTCAAAAGTTTTGTTTATCATTTTTAGTCGGAAATTATCTACTTACCATCCTTAGGAAATTACCTGCTTATCATTGTTAGTCTAGACACGTCTTGCTGCATTGATTGCATGAATAGTGTATAGACAAAATTCATATCTTAGCGTATCTGCTAAATCATATCTTATCGTATCTATTACCGTAAACTTTGCCTGACATATTCCGTAAATTCCTCCGTAATCTATGAAATCTTTTGATCTATATATATAGATATTCTATGTAGTTAGAATACCACCTGATAGCCGGAAAATCATTTCGTATCGAAAAATCCTTTATCAAATCGTACGAAATGGAATTCGTCATCAGTTCAAGTTCCTCGGATTCCGAAATGGAATCCCACTCAAGCTCCGAAAGCAGTGTGACTGGAATGGATCAACCAATCAGCCATCATCTATTCTGGATGAATTGGGGATGGGTTCGTAGCCTCCTTAATCATTGGAGACAAGAAGAAGGCGATCCTTTCCATCCACCACATTGCCCTCTTGGCAATGAACCTGAAGCACTTACCGGCGAACCTGTCCGAAACACCATTTTCTCTCTCATTTCCAGAGTATCTCGTCATAATTATATACTACACCAAATTCTAGATCTTATTTATCCGCTCGTCCGAACCGACAATCACCCTGGTATAATAGAAGAAGTCAACGAGCTTCGCGCTCGGGTAGTAGCTTTGGAGAATATGGTGCAAAGGTTACAAACACCAGCAGCAGCACCAGCAACATAACCAGTACCACCATCAACAACATCAACAGTACCATTACCACCACCAACAACAACCGCATCGCAAACCTTAACTTCACAATCTGTCCCATGAGCATCGACGTCATACGCCCTGTAGATACTAAGGAATACCACAACGATGAAGTATTGATTCATAACTTCATTGGGAAAACATTCTACGACGATTATGTAATTTCTAAAGTTTAGAAATTATCTATCCTAGCCTTAACCATAAATCAAGTGAGTTTAATTTAATATTAACTCATTAAATCTATATTACATCTGAAGAAATATACACATATATTTCCATAAAGACTGTAATAAAATTCTTTTGTACAAAATATTAATTGTGACATTTTTTTAACGGGTAGGTAATACCCGAGAGATATATAAATTCACAATTAATATGTTACATTCTTCGAAGCTGATTCAGCAAATCATCCATTATATTCCATACTTTCATAACAATATACATTCTTTTATAGAAATCAAAACAACCATACTCATTCAAAAATCTAATTACATATTCTGATTTTGAAATCACCGAATTCAATTCAAGTTATAACTGGTATCATCACTCTTAGATTCTTACATCTTTCAAAGCTATAATTTAACTTCAAAACTGTGTTAGAACATCGTATGTATATTAACGATTATAATCTGTGTTCAAGCCCTTCGAAATACCTGAAGACACTTCAAATAATGAACAATCGAGATGATGATCCAACCACATGTTATCCACAGTTACGTACCAGAAAAACTCTTGAAACCAAAGTCATAATTTAACATGTATCCATGTCAGACCTTTTGGCATTTACTAGCTAAAATAACTTTTCAATCTCTTCTAAAAATAGACGGTTTTGTCACAGCTCCAGCAAACCAACTTCAATTGTTCATTCGAATAAGCCTTATTATAATGATTACCCCTTCATCATTATTACCGGAGAACCTTTCATATCTCGCCACATTAGCAGTAAACTTATTAACAACTTCATTGATCTTTGACTTTCCAAAAAATCTTTATATTTATCAAAACCCCATCATTTACTCATCTGCATCTTGTAACGAGAATTGCCATACGAATCATCGGAAATTAGCAATCAGTATTTTGAAATCTCGCAGCATGTCTACGCCAACAATTATATGTGTCTATCTTCTGGAGTTATATACTTTGAATGTGAAGTTTCTGAAAAACACCCTAAATTGCGAACTAGTTCTCGAAATACTGATGAAGCAGCAAAAACTATAAACGACCTTAACAGTAAAAAGTTTGATGATAAAGAGTAGTGTGTTGGCAAAGCTCAGAAAAATAGAAGATTTGGTACTGAAAAATACGGATTGAGCAAACCATGAAGAAGGCTGTGGATAAATCACAAGGACGAAATATACCTTCAAAGAATCTAAATGATTCCGTGTCTGCTGAAGTCATTATCGAATACCTTGCTCCTGACTCTAAACCCTTACGGACAATATTCTTCATCATCCTCTGATATTAGAAATTTTAAGATATCATCGTATCTTTCATTATAAATATCCTCCATATTTCTGAAGATATTTCCATAATTATTCTTATCTGAAATCATTTACCTCTTCGTGCTGTCTGTATTACATCATAAAAGAAACTATTTTAGTTTCTAAATTCTAAAACTTTCGAATTTAAAATAGGAATATTTTTGAAGTAGTGTTGGGAACTGAAGCATGAACTAGTATAATATAATGACACTTGATCAACGTGATTATATTACAGTAAGTCATGCTGAGTTTCTAAATGGAACGTGATGATTCACAGATCATAACGTCATCATGTGCTATGTTACACGACTCTTGTATTCTCTTTAACCTCTAAAATATCAAGAAAATATTTCTTGATGATTCGATCTTTTCCGAGGTATTCTAGTAATTTGACAAGTCAAGATCGTGCCATTACAATTTCCTTCTTAGAACATTAGCAATGTTCATTCCGAAATTCATATATGCGAATTCTGGACCATTACAAGCGGTGGTTAATCGCAAGAAGAAGAAACGAAAGGACAAAACTCTGAAATAGAAATTGGGGTATAAATCATAGCAAATAAAAGAGAGCATTAATTGGGGATGACAATGATTATAGAAGACAGAAGCAGGGACATCGAAATATAAGGGAAGATATAAAACCCAACAACAACCCAGAAACTATAAACCGTATATATCGATGCATATAGCAATATAAAGACACGGGAGAACTAAAAACACTATAAAACAAAGAGTATAGTAGAAGTAAATAGATTCTTCTGGAGGTAGATGAAAAAGAAGAACGACAGATATGAAAGTGAGGAGTATATCGAGAATCAGCACTGGATGAAGCATATTGACGAATAATTTTAAAGTAAGAATTGAGGGAGAAAGAATAGAAGGTGTGAATTAAAAGGAAACGAAGGAGGTGGATTTATAGTGAAATATCTGACAGAAAAATCGAGATGAATCATCGCATTAAATCGAAGAGGATCATAATTTCCTTAATCACCGAAGAATCAAATCCTATATAGATTACAAAGATTTTCTTTAATCCGGAGATCAACCGTGATGACGTCAAAAGATAAGATGAATCCCTATTTTCTCATTTCACTCTTTTACGATAGCTTCACTCATACGTTTCGAGTAATTGAATTATTTTATAAATATTTCTCAATCATGATAAAACCCTATGAATCAACTTATATTCGTCATAATAACATTCTTATTGTTAGCCATGACGACCTCGATCAAATTTCGGGCCGAAATTTCTTTAACGGGTAGGTACTGTGACGACCCGGAAATTTCCGACCAAATTTAAACTTAACCTTTATATGTTTCCGACACGATAAGCAGAATTTGTAATGTTGAATCTCAAAAAGTTTGGAACTACATTCATGTAATCAATTACCCTTTGACCGTGTTCGACGATTCACGAACAATTATGAGTATATAGATATGTATATATAATATATAATATTAACTGAAAACATTAACAAAGTATTAGATATATGATACTTTACATGAACGTATTTGTTTCGATATATTTATCGACAGAATTAAGAGATAATATCAAATGATTGAATTATCAGATACATTATGATATGATTACAGGCCTATGTTATGAGGTCCACTGTGATTTAAGAAATCTATTCTTTTTGACAACATTCGGAAAATGGTAAAGTGATTTATAAATAAGAACAAATGTGTCAATTAACGGGAACTAGACAAGGGTTAGTGGAAATTCCTGTTTAATTTCCAAGGCATGTTTTATAATATTTTCCTCGTGACCTTGATAAGATAACTATGTTAACTTTCATTTTATTTAATATGAAAATAAGAACGTGGAGTGTAAATAACTTAGATGTTGAATATCGACAAGTTAAGTAACTCGACATTTTTCATTAAGATGATTTCATACGTTTATTTAACCTTTGGACTTTATCCCATGCTTCACCAATAGACTGTAATTTAAAAACTTGAAACCTATTATGAATATATATAATTCTACTTTTCTAAAATGTTTTATGATATAACGATTTCCATTATTTTAACCTTTTAACAAAATGATTCTTAAATATATTTAGTTTTGGAAAACAAAATTATCATATTTATTTGATTTAGTTTCAAAAGTACAAAAAAAAAACGTTTTCAGTTTAAAAAGAACTTTATTATTAAAACGTATATATCTTTTATAAATATCTAAAACCACTTTTGACAACTCATTACTTAACCAGTATGATAAAGATAACGATATTTATATTTTATTTTATTAAATATATATAACGATTTAAATTAATATTATATATATTTATACGCATATTATACGTATATAGTTGTATACTTTTACTTTATCTTTACTTTACTTTTACTTTACTTTAACTTTAATAATTCATACTTTAATAATTCACTTTAATAATTCATACTTTAATAATTCACTTTAATAATTCATACTTTAATAATTCATACTTTAATAATTCACTTTAATAATTCACTTTAATAATTCATACTTTAATAATTCATACTTTAATAATTCACTTTAATAATTCATACTTTAATAATTCACTTTAATAATTCAAAAATCTATTATAAATAGAATTGAATAGGTTTCATTATTTCATAGAAACTTGAAAATATATTTCTCTAAACTCTCTCAATCGAATTACATATATATATTTTCTTTGTATTATTTCAAGATATTATTAGTATACATAAAATACTACGACGGAGTTATACTCAGACGATTTCAAAATAAGTTTTCAAACGGGATAGAGCTAAGGAAATTATGGGTTATAGCTATGGAGGTTATGGGTATTGATCGAGGGTATTGCTCGTGAGGTCAACCTAACGTTTATCATTTTCATTGCGTCTACGTACTTTCCTGCAATATTGAATCACAATATTGATACGTTCGTGAATCCGAGACAAACACTGCACTTGTTCAGTGCTGTCATATACATAATTGCTACAAAATACAGTATTGTGAGTTTCATTTGCTCCCTTTTTATATATATTTTTGGGCTGAGAATACATGCGCTGATTTATAAATGTTTTACGAAATAGGCACAAGTACTAAAACTAATTCTATGTGGGTTTAAACCAGAAATATACCCTTAGCTTGGTAACATTAAACTACTTGTCTATGTACGGTAGGCGCGAATCCTAAAGATAGATCTATTGGGTCTGACAAACCCCATCCTGACTATGGGATGCTTTAGTACTTCGAGGTTATTTTAAACACACCTGATCTGGTGTACTTCAGAGGGTAAAACATGAACGTTAAGGCTTGTTACCGGGTGCCTACAACTTATAGAAT
This sequence comes from Rutidosis leptorrhynchoides, assembly GCF_046630445.1. Classification (NCBI taxonomy): domain Eukaryota; kingdom Viridiplantae; phylum Streptophyta; class Magnoliopsida; order Asterales; family Asteraceae; genus Rutidosis; species Rutidosis leptorrhynchoides. Next base: position 6,076,754 of record NC_092340.1, read on the forward strand.
ACTTTTAAACACTTGCGAGTGTACGGATATTTATGAAAACTGAAATCTTGTGGTCTATTAGTATTACGGAAATGATTGATTATGATAAACTAATGAACTCACCAACCTTTTGGTTGACACTTTAAAGCATGTTTATTCTCAGGTATTAAAGAAATATTCTGCTGTGCATTAGCTCATTTTAAGGATATTACCTGGAGTCATTCATGACATACTTTGAAAGACGTCGCATTCGAGTCGTTGAGTTCATCAAGATTAATATTAAGTCAATTATAGTTGGATGTAATATGAAATGGTATGCATGCCGTCAATTTTTGATGTAAAGAAAGTTTGTCTTTTAAAAATGAATGCAATGTTTGTAAAACGTATCATATAGAGGTCAAATACCTCGCGATGTAATCAACTATTGTGAATCGTTTATAATGTATATGAACGGGTCCTTTCACATACTAAAATAAGGACAAGATTTGGAGTCCATGCTTGTATGATATTATGTAAAAACTGCATTCAAGAAACTTATTTTTGATGTAATATGTTCTTATTGTAAACCATTATGTAATGTTCGTATGTAAACGGTATATTTTAGATTATCATTATTTGATAATCTACGAAATGTTTTTTTTAAACCTTTATCGATAAAATAAAGGTTATGGTTGTTTTAAAAATAAATGCAGTCTTTGAAAAACGTCTCATATAGAGGTCAAAACCTCGCGACGAAATTAATTAATATGGAACGTTTATAATCAATATGAACGGGACATTTCATTTACCATGGAGGTGTAAACATGTCCCTCTGATAGATGTCTTCCGGTAGTAGAGGGTGCACATATCTTGGTAGGTAGATCGTTAAAAAGTGCCGGACTAGTACACCGAGTAGGTCCGGGATTTCCCTTGATGATTTTCCAAATGCGAGAAAATGAGCGGTCGTTGCTCGTGATACATCTTGAAATCCAAGGAGAATAGAGTCAACGACTCTACTGATGGTTCCATGCACGTCGATCATAAACCGGTGCTTGTAGTAATTGTTTTCCGTCTTGGGTGCTCAATTACGAGGTCTTCAAAGAATGCCAAGAATTGTTTCTTCATGATCTCGAAATCTTCGGATTTTGGATATACACAAAAGGAGTTTGTTGTTTTGCATAAGAGTTGGGGCTGGTGCGCGGTAAATATGATTCCTGATGCAAGTAGCAATGTAACTGCTTTGCTGTAGATCTCTCGGCATCTGGATTTGAATGTGAATCTCAGATTCATAGACTCATTGAAGATACCTCAGAGCTGGTTAGTCACAAATGTGGTTAAGTTGACTCGGGGAGGATCCAGATGAGAGACAGGATTATTTCGTTGTTTCTCTTCCAATAGGTCCGATCTTAATTCTTTGATAATTATATCAGCGTGATGATCAAGTGTTACGTAGATCACTAGCCTTGTTGGTGTGCTTTCAAAATCATCCCTTGCTACCACTGATTCTCCTTAGTTATCAATCATCTTTGAATCATCGTATTACACATTTTTTTATGTATATTCAAGTTTTACCTGTTACTTTTTATCTATCAAATATCATCGTATTATACTGATTCTCTTAGTTGGATGATCAACTATTCACCCAAATTCTAACTTTGGTCTAGAATTCCATCGCAATCTTACGATGGAAAAGAAAATGTGGTTTGATGTCTCCACTCTGTCGCTACACAACGGACACGTAATCAAATTAAGTTCAATTGTGAATAAATTTATATCCTTAATAATACTTCATATGTCTCATATTAGTTGTCTATGGACAAAAAACATATAATTATAAATATCATCATTACATTACACTTTTTTTATGTATATTAAAGTTTACCTGTTACGTTTTATCTATCTTTTTGTCTTAAATAAATATATTAGAGGTATTAATGAAATTTACCTCTTTATACTTATTTTTTTATTTAAAGAAATGCACTATTAATTTGAAATATTCAAAAAGGAATAATAGATAATTAATATGTAGATTATATACATATAATATATAATTTATTCGTTTCAAAATGGTTGTCATATTTGACTTTTAAAAGTATTTTTCAAATCTCTAACTTTAAATATTTGTATTTTTATATATCATTTATTGAAATAAATAATACTACGTAATTAATAAGAACTGGATGGAGGTCCGGAGTAGCCCACTCCGTTGGGCCAGATAATCGGGATGGAAAAAAAAAACCCCACTAAAAGACGAAATATGTGTGTCGTGATGACATCACCCGAGTACTATTCATTAGTGTTGGCTAATATATTTATTATAAATATAAATAACATGTTTTATACGTGGTTCTATTTGTATATTTTTATCAAATATTATATAGAACAAATGAATATATGTTAGAGAGTGGTTTTTATCGGAATGTTCTACACATGGTAATTTTAGTCATAAATTATTACTTCCAGCGTTTCAAAAAACAGTTCTGTTTGACTTTTTATTGCATTTAAGATATAGTAATAATTGTCTAATTTCCTTTTAAGTAATTATAAAAAGTAACTAATAAATTACTTAATGTATTTAAATTTGAATTTCTAAAATTAAAGGGATATAATTAAAATTTTAATGATATTTAATGTTTATTTAGAAGAATGAAGAATAATTTTGAGACAAATAAAAATAAAATGTTGGAACAGTTATCCTAATGAATATTTTGTCGATATAATTAAGGCCAACAAATCACTTCATCATACTCCCAAAAATAAAATCAAAATACATACTTCGTATTTCTTTCTTTCGTTGTTTTCTATCTTACAAAAAGCAACAAGATCATTACAACCATGGCAGTAGAATTATTTGAGACTCTAAAAGAAACAATAACCGCATATACCGGACTATCTCCAACCACGTTTTTCACACTAGTTGCTTTAGGTTTGACTCTTTATTATGCTCTAACCGGTTTGTTCGGTGGGTCTGACCAACATGTGCAACCAAGGTCAGCCGGTTCGTTCGAAGAGATGGAACCACTCCCGCCGCCGGTTCAACTCGGCGAAGTTACGGCCGAAGAGCTGAAAGAGTACGATGGTAAAGACCCTAAGAAGCCTCTTCTTATGGCCATCAAAGGTCAGATCTATGACGTCTCACAAAGCAGGTATTTATGTCATCATCTTAATTTATTTATCCTACAAATTTAATTTGTGAATTAATTAAACCTAGTTTATAAAAAAGATGTTACAATTTTAAATTATGTTTATCCCTTTTTTGTGAACTCTTTTCTAATTCATAAAACGTTAATCTAGTTTAAAAAAATAGTGATTAGCTATTTATATGTTGATTTTTTATTTTTTTTACAAATCAGGTGAAAACCTCAAGTTCATGCTTCTGCATAGTATATTTGAAAATTGGATTAATTGTTGTTTTTTAGTCAAAATCACTTTAGGGCTTTTCGTTGACTGTGAGCAATGGGTCAAAATTGGCGCTTTCTATTTTCTTGTGCCATTTCTTGTGCCTTCATTTTTCTCATTTTTAAGTTATATTTTTGTGTGTACTCATGATAATACTTATGACGTAATAATGTGATAAAAATATGATCTAATCATTTTTGTGTACCTTTAGTTGGACTTTTAATATGTATGTTGCAAGTGCTAATTGTGGTTCCTCGTTTCAGGATGTTTTACGGGCCAGGTGGTCCATATGCGTTGTTCGCAGGGAAAGATGCTAGTCGAGCTCTTGCAAAGATGTCGTTTGAAGAGAAGGATTTGACCGGTGACATCAGCGGCCTTGGTATGTTTGAACTCGACGCCTTAAATGATTGGGAATACAAGTTCATGGGTAAGTATGCTAAGGTTGGAACCATCAAAACTGAGGAAGCCACACCTGAACCGTCAAGTGCTGATCAACCAGCCGAGTCTAGTGCAGCCCAACCCGCAGAGAGCGAGTCCGCTGCAGAACCAATTGCTGAGCCGGCAGCAGTTGTTGATCATGCATCAGAAGAAAAGTCAACTACAAGTGAAGTTAATAAAGAAGAATGATTCATAATAATTGGGTGCATATGGTTTCAAATTGTTTACTATCTTTTGTTTTTAATAATAGGAGTTTTAACTCGGCCAAGTATACCACACCCTGTGTTCATGATGAATCATGGTAATTATATGAGACTTAAATCAAGCATCATTTGAACTTTTAATTATGTTCTGGATTAATTATACGATGCATTGAAGTGGCATTAATGAGTTGATTTTTATGTTTTTTGTTATGGTTAACGATTGGGGTTTGATGGGGATATTAGTGGCAGGACTGGTTGTGGTTGAGTTAGCAGTATTTTTTTGGTTATCAAGGTTTAGTATGATGCTTTTGGTGGTGTTTTTTGTTTGGACTTTTGATGGTGGTGGTTCGGAGGGTTACTGGTGGTTTGGAGGGTTTGATTGTAGCAGTGGCTGGTTAGGGATTCAGTGGTGATGTTGCTTTGGTTGGGACTTTCGATGGTGGTTTGGGTGGTGGTTTTAGTTTGGTTGAGGCTTTTAAGGTGGAGGTGATGAGAACCGGTGACATTAGTGGTTTGGGGTTTCAATGTTAACGGCATTTCTCTATAAAGGGGCTGTTGTGTCACAATTTAAGAAATGTTATTATCAAAACTTGTGGATTATTGTCATTTTTCTCTAATGAGAAAATTCTCACATGTTATTAGCGACGTCAAAAACTACCTCGATCTTTACAACACGGTGTACCTATTGATAAAGGATAACATAAGACCGCTATTAACTCACCTATTATTGTTTTTTTTTGAAAAGCCAACAAAAATTCATTCATTCACATTTACTCTTATAATAAATAAAATGGATGGATTACATCATTATTCTAAGCCTTAGATCATTCCTTATGTTAAATGTAGTGTTGTAGCAGGAAAATTGTGGTAACGTTGTAGTGTTATGAGAAGAAAGGTTTTTATGATAGTATTGTGAGATGGTGTTGCGGGGAGTATTGTTTGCTAATGTCACAAATTTATTTAATTATATTAAAATCGATGAGATAAGGTGCAATGATGATAGCATGGTGTACAAGTCTTAAAGGCATAAAAGAGATGAGTCTTGAGACATAAAAACGAGACAAGTCTTGAGATGCGTTACGATGCCTATATGTGATGCTATATACAACGCCAGATGTATGTATTTCCATCCAATCACAATCGTTTCTTTTCCAGAGCTTGCGTCATGGTTTTTTTTCACCTAACGCTCAACTTTTTCCCTACTACGACCCATAGGCCCGTTGTGAGCGTTGTTGGGTGCCACATCTAATATACGGCCGTTTTATCACGGCAGGGAATGGTCTTGGAATAACTAGTGATGAGTCTTGTACTTTTGAAGATCTTGAAAGGCGAAGAAAGGTGGGTTCCAATCAACATATAAGGAGTATTTGTGTGTTTAGTAACATCGATGGCACAAATAAATATGCATGTGTACATGGCCACATGGGTGTCGATTATTACTGTATTAGTTATCAGTTATCACCTATGGATGGATGACAAGATTAACAAGCTTGAAGCTTAAATTCGTGTGTGCATGTTATATTGATTTCTTAAGCAAGTTACACGTCAGCTTAATATGACATTGCCTATGAATTCCATGAATCGGGACTTACAAGCATTGTTAATGAGTTTAAAATGTCAACTTTATACTCCGTATAAAATTAAGTTCATCTAATGTATGAAGTCAACCTTATAAATCATATTTAGTATATTTAAATTTAAATTAAATAAAATATACATACGCGTGTGTGTATTACGAGAATTGTTGTTGTCCCATCTATTTGTTTCTATGTCAACTCGTGAACGGTAAAAAAAACACAAAAATAATAAGGAATGAAATAAAATGATGTCAATGATAAAGTCAAATAAACGAATGTGTATTTAATCGATTGTACTCTTGTCCGGATATCGTTTTATATATTGCTTACATGTACATAATTGACTTGGTATTTTTTATAAAGTGTAGGGGTATTTTCGTGTTACATAGCTACAGGCTTGGTTAACAGGCTTCTAAACTTAACATAGCCACATCAAAGTCCTAATAAAACTAACGCTACTTCAAATAATCAAATAAGTGAAAGTGAATGACATTGTGCGGTTTAATGGCTAAGCTTCACAAGCAATATAACGTCAAAGACTAAAATTATCATGTGGATAAAGAGGTTAAGACATGCACATCCAAGTAAAAGTATTTTCATTTTCTAACTTAAACAGGAAAATATTACTCGTTTAGAATTATGTTGAAACCAATTTGAATGTATCATAATCTGTAATTTCCATATAGAGTTTACAAGTTTACATATTCAAAAGATATAAGTTTCTTTAAAAAAAAATTATATCGTGCAATTAGCTACGAATTTTAGATAGTAAATTTTGTCGCTAACAACATATGTCACTAATTAAACAATTCAAATATGACAGGTAAGTGTGTTCGTCAGTAAAAATGTGGTCCCAAAAGAAAATATGTCCCTAATACTGCCGTCATAAATCATTCGCTTAAATTTATGTCTGTCCAAAAATCTAACCTAAAGTTTACCGAGGATGATTTTAGGGTCCTCTTAAATCCGTGAAAAAACTGTCGATAAACACATTTGGGATGGATTTGGAACGGGTTTTTCCGTAACTAATTTCAGATAATCTATGCTTTTTTGAGCTAATCGGTTAATTGTGTCTCCTATCGGAAAATGAAAGAAACAAATGTATGCATATAAGTTTAGTCGAACCTTCCTCTATCACCAATTGATTTTAGAATACTAAGAAATTCTTGAACTTATATACATGACATGTTGGTGGACCTAAATCGATCCTACAATGCTCATAATTTTCTTACTTATGTAAAGCATAATTTTTGACATTTCTTAACCTAGGTTGAAAGTGTAGGATTAATGTGCAAGGTACAACATATAACTATATGGCTAACTTCATTTGAGCCTTCGGGGTCACACACATATACACCGAGACGTCAAATAAAATATATATATGATGTATATATATTACTACTCAAGTAACAAAATAGTAAATCGAAATTAATTCATTTACTATTCAGATGAATAGTAAATGAAATGACATTAATTAATTTGCTATTCACATGAAAGCGATATGATAGAAATTATTGATCATAGGTTACATAACATACCCCTAAAGTATTTGAGAAATACGACTTTATGAATATAATATATTTAAAGGTTCACGGGTATTTGAGATAATGCAAATAAGAAACAAAAGCATACAACTCATATTCCTTGGTCCGTGAGTTACAAAAGAAAAAGAAAAACCACTAAGTTTTTTGTTTTTACGTGGATTGTTAACATGTATATAATATACATGTGTTTTGTTTACTAATGAGATGAAAATGAATCCCATTCATATCTTTTTCATGTGAACGTCGAAAAATAAATTAATCAAAATCTTTTCTTGTTTCGATTTTCAAAAACCATATACGAGGAGTATTATTTATTGTTGATTAATATAATTTGATTATATTAATTTAAGGTACTTGGGTTTGGACTAGCATCCAGGACTAGCATCCATTGGCGTCGTTTGAAGTGTAGTGTGGACTACCCTAAGAGACGGTCATACTTTTGATCGTAAGTTTCTCTCCTTCAATTAGTTTCTTCAAGAAAGGTTTCTCTCCGTTCATCAGTTTCTTCAAGAAAGGTATATCGTTTACTCACTTTGTGAATTATATATTTTGACAATTATTAGTGGTGTAACTGGATCTTTGAGATCGTTAATCATGTGCATGTTTTATTAAATTTAAATATATGAATATTTAATTTTGTAAATGGTTTATAAAATAATAATTGACTATTATTTTAACTATCCGATGCGTTAATCTGAACTAAAAGTACACACGATTTTCTATCAGAAAGGGTGTTCTCATATTCAATTTTCGAACTCTTTGAACCAAATATATAGCAAAGCAAAGTTATTTAAAATTGAGCACAATAACATAAACCCGAATTGAGAGACAATAGTATTAAAACGTATAGGAAAAATGCAAATGCCCCAACATGTGTTATTAATACATGATAGAACTCTTATTCCCTCACTAACTAACGACCTAATTAAAGTAGAAAACAAATTCAAGATTTTATTCAAGCTAAAACTAGTTAGTTAAATTTTTTTTTTTTTTTTTGAAAGGCAAAACATTACTTATATTAACAATCAACGAAAAGAAACGGTGTACAGTTGTAGTAGCAACACCATACATGAACTCGACATAAGGAAAACATATAGATAACATCAGAAAATAACTAAGAGGATGATAAGATAGCATCCCAAAGTTAACCACTCGACTCACCCTAACATATATATACTAGGATTATGAAGCCAATCATGCCAAGATAATGTCTTCGACTTACACCTCTTCGCGATCCAATCGAAACTTACAATTTGGATCTCACAAAGAGCTACCAGAGGCGTCCAACCACTTTTTTTGAATACCATTTTATTCCGATTTTTCCATAGGAGATATCCACACGTCCATCTAACCGCTTGCCAAATCTTATTACCGAGACTTGAGACCGTTCCACCTGTATCTTCACCGAAAGCTATATTTGCCCCGAAATGAGTTGGGACACTTAACCCCCACCATTCAAACACCTTGGACCAAATCTCAACCGCATTTTTGCAATAAAATAGGGCGTGATCAACCGTCTCAACTTCGTCATCACAAACGGGACATCGGACCGTATGTAGATCGATGCCACGCTTGTCAAGTTCGGTTAAGACGGGTAATCTTTTTTTGTTTGCCCTCCACACGAAAACTTCGGTTTTTTGGGAGCAAAAGAGTTTCTTAACGTTTTGGTACGACTATTGCCCCCATGGATTAACTTCTCATTTAGTATTTCGTTTAGTAATTTTGTTGTGAATTTACCGTTGCTGCTCAAAGACCATTTCCACGAGTCACGTTCTGAAGGATTCAATGTTACCGAGCTCAAAAGATTACATAAATTATCCAGCTCCACTTGCGTTCTTCCAGTAGGCACCCGAGACCAATTCCACGCGAAAGTAACCGTCGAACCATCAATACTCACTATGTTACATACCGTCGCCATTGGGTCAGTTTCTAACCGAAATAGCCTGCCAAAAATCGACTTCAGAGGCCCATTTTGTAACCAACAGTCCGACCAGAAGCAAGTTGCTGACCCATCTCCAATCGACCTGCAGAAAGAGTTCTGGAAGGAGACACCAAGCGAGTCGATGTACTCCCCAGCTTTTACAATACGATACCAACATGAATTAGAAAAATTTGACATATTATGAAGATCAAGACCCAACCCGCCCGAGGACCCATAAATGCTTTTGATGACTCTAACCCACAAGGTGTCGGCTTCGGTATAAAACCTCCACCACCACTTGCCGATTAGAGCAAGTTTTTTACATTTTAGTGACCCAAGATTCAATCCCCCTTCCTTGAAAGGAAGAAGAATATCCTCCCATTTGACCCACGAGATTTTAGAGGAATCACCCGACCCGCCCCAAAAGAAAGCTCTCCTCATACACTCAAGTTTTTTTAACACACAATGCGGGGCACGAAAGAGCGAGAAGTAATACAATGGCAAACTATTTAACACCGATTTCACAAGAGTCAAACGCCCACCAAACGACATCGAACGTGCTCTCCAATCCGCAAGCCTTTTCCCAAATTTCTCAATTACCGGTTTCCAACTATTTTCCTTATTCATATTTGCACCAATGGGGAGACCAAGGTAAATGCAAGGAAAACTCCCTATATTACAACCATAAACACTTGCTAATGCTTCGACCTCGTTATGATCAACATTAACCCCGAAGAGATTACTTTTAGAATAATTGACCTTCAACCCCGAAGTCCATTCAAAACATTTAAGCAACATCATTAGGTTATCAAAATTGCTACCGCTCCACGAGCCAAAAAAGATGGTGTCATCTGCGTATTGTAAATGCGAGATAGGAATACAATCGTTACCCACTTCAATACCACTAAACCGACCTTTAGAGACCTCCAATTTTGCAAGCAAATTTAAACCTTCTGCCGCGATAATGAATAGAAACGGGGAGAGCGGATCTCCTTGACGAACCCCTCTTCCTAATTTGAATTCAGAAGTTGGTGAGCCATTGACTAAGATGGACACTGTCGTGGACCGTAAACATGACATGATCCAACTTCTCCATTTCAGCCCAAAACCCATAATCTCCATCATTTCAAGGAGGAAATCCCAGTCTAAACAATCGAACGCTTTCTCGAAATCCACCTTGAACACAAAACCCGATTTTTTTGATCTTCTTAAATAGTCAAGTGTCTCGTTAGCAATCAAGGCCCCATCGATAATGTTTCGGCCTTTAATGAAAGCGCTTTGTTCGTGACTAATGAGTGACGGAATTACCTTACGAATCCGGTTAGAGAGAAGTTTCGCGATAATCTTATAATAACTAATGATTAGACTAATCGGTCGATAGTCATTCAAAGATAACGGATCCGACTTCTTAGGGACTAAGGTAATGAAAGACGCGTTGCACCCTTGAGAAATCGTGCCATTTTCCCAAAAAGATTGAATCGCATCCAAAAGCTGTGATTTTATCAAGCTCCAAAATTTTTTGTAGAACCTAATGTTGAAACCATCCGGCCCCGGTGCCTTATTACTCACACAATCCTTGACCGCTTTCCATATCTCAGATTCGGTGAAAGGCTCCTCGAGTAACCCACACTGTAATTCAGAGATTTTTCCAACATCTGGCCCATCAGGCCCACTGAACGCAGCCCTATTTAAAAAAGGCCTGCTACGGTTTTGTTTCGCAAAAATGTTTTTAAAGTGCTCGAAGGCTGCTGACTTTACAGCATGTGGGTTTTCCACCCATTCGCCATTAATAATTAAACCCCGTAGATTGGTTTTATTATACCTCCTTCGAATGCAAGAGTGGAAAAATTTCGAGTTCTCATCCCCATCCACAATCCATCTAAAGCGAGATTTTTGTTTCAACATGTTGGTTTTTGCCTTCTCTTTATCTAGCCATCGCCTTCGACAATCCATCCAAATCCCTCTTTCAACATCACTAATCGAATTAGATTATGCCTTCAATTCCCAAACCGATACCTCCTTTTTTAAAGCTTTAATCTCCACATCAAGAGCACCATAGGTGGAGTTGCTCCACCTTTTGAGTGCAACTTTCACGTTTTTAAGCCTATCCCTGAATTTGCAATCTAACTTATATCCTTTGACCGGAAGTGCCCATGCTTCCTCAATAACCTTGTCCACACCATCATTGAATAGCCATTCGTCGAAAATTTTAAAGGGTTTCGGCCCGAAATCAATCACCTTGTCTCGAAGAATTAGAGGACAGTGATCCGAAAGAAATCTATCAAGAGCAATGGTGGATAGGTCTTCCCAAAGTTGGATAAACCTATCCGAAACAAGGAATCTATCTAACTTGCTAAGTTTGACCCCATCCCCGCTTACCCGAGTAAATTTCTTCCCATTAATTGGAATGTCGATTAAATTGTTCCTTGAGATGAAATCATTGAACCAATTCGCACGATGTTGGATGAAAGCACAATTTAATCTATCCGTATGATCCTGAACTTCGTTGAAATCCCCACAAATAACCCATGCCGTATCACTATTATTTAACAACCCATCTAGATAATTCCAAAATCTCCTTTTACCCGAATCACAATGAGGCCCGTACACATTTACAATTATAGTTTCCTTATCCGAATTCTTCCAACAACCCTTTATTGCAAGAAAATAATCATTGATCATCATGTTACTGACCACGAACCAATTAGTATCCCAAACTATCAACAAACCCCCCGAGTTCCCAACAACTTCCTTTTGCACATAACCAAAATCCCTATTACCCCAAAGAGATTCAACCCACCATTCTTCTACATTCTTACACTTAGTTTCTTTAAATACCGCAATACTAGGTCTTTCATTAAAGCATATACTTTTGACCCACCCGAATTTTCCCTCCACCGCGAAACCACGAACATTAAGTGATAAAATCTTCATTGATTAAACATATAGAAAACGAAAAGGGTAGTGAAGCTTACTGTGGATCAAGGTTTGTCCACCTTAATCCGATATCCTCTCCAAATTTTTCCAATTCATCAACATGAATAACCAAATGATGTGGATCTTCACCTCTGTTGGTAGCTGAACGATTTTGCTTCCTCACTCTCGATCCCACTGATTTGCTAGACTGTTTCTTTACCTTCGATTTATGTCCACATGCCTTGCACTTATACGCCTCTAATTTCTCACAAGCTAGACCACATCTTGCCATGTTCTTGAGTCTCATAATTCTAGACGAGGCTCGCCAATTCCCCATCGTATTCCAATAGCAGTTATTACAGCAGGAAACTTCTTTAAATTTTGAATCTAGAGACAATTTCGAATTGCACATATTGATTGTACAATCAGAAAGTTTTTCCCCAATATGTGCTCCCTTGCTTTTATTATCACAGTAATCCCCATTACATCGATTATAAGACACTCTATCTGGATTACGGATATTAGGATCAACGGAACTGGGCCTAATCTTTTCTCCAGGCCCACTTTCTTCAATGTCACGCCCACTTTTTCCAATACCAGGCTCATTAGGACCAAACCCGCCAAGCCCACTCATATCACAACATGCAGGACGAGTGGGTCCCATATTGCAATTATTTAATGAACCGTTAGGGTTATACCCAGCATGCGCCGTATTTTCATGGGGAATATCACATGTACAATTAATATTAAAGTTGGGATTAGGGTTACAATTATGACATTCATTGGACTCTGCCACGTACTCCTCGTCATCTGCAAAGAGATCCTTAACCCCTAGACAACTTGACTCTTGATCTTCCTCCTGCTGATCCATCTTCTTGACAGAACTATTCGAATTCTCTGGTGACATGTTGCCAGAATTTTTCCCGGAGTTATTATTAGAACCACCCATATCAACATCATATCCATTATCTGCTTTATTCCTGGACACATTTCCCCGAACCTACGGTTCATCGAAGATATCATCATCGAATATTTCATCTGAATAAATGGAATCACTACTTCGACGGCTCTCACTTTCGTCTGAGCAATAATTGGACTCATCATCCTCCTTACCACGCCTTAACTTGAATTTAGGGTTGTCCTTCCTCTCTTCCTCTACGCTAACATAATAAGTTCTGGACTTGTGGATTAAATTTAGGGAATCGTTCACCAGCTCAGGTTCATTTAGTTTAACCAAAACTCTTCCAAAGGTTAAAGATTGATTCCCGGTAAGCGAACAGTTTTCTGCTGTGTATGTCGTACCCCACCAACCAGCTATGCTCAAGAAAGTATTTTCCGTCCAGCATGGTATGGGGACACCACTTATTCTTAGCCATGACATCCTATCCTCAGGCCAACTATCCAGATCCCATCGAATAATTTTGGTAATCCACCTTCTCAGTGGGTGATTAGCGTTGTTAACCACTGACTCCATGGATTATTTACAATCGAAAATGATTAGCATTGATAAACCACCCAGAAGTTTTATTTGCATACCTTCTTGCCTCTCAGCCAACATAATGTAGTGACCCAACAAAATGGTCATTGACGGCGCCGCTAACTTAGGTCCCGTTACGTGGTCGTAGTCCATATATGAGACTCGTTTGACCAAAATTACGTCGCATTCATTTCAAAAGTACAAGACTTGCAAAGTTTAGTTTGCCAAACGGATCGACAACAAGTTTAAGTTTACAAAAGTATAAAGTATAAATGGAATAACTTATGACATAATGTAAGTTGAAAATCACGGTTGCTATAAATAGCATAAGTGATGTCGTAGGGGGTGTATACAAAATACTATTAATTTTTACAAGGAAATACTATTAAATACGATACAATTTTACACAAGATATTTATTTATTTATAGAATGGATATACTTAAACCTTGCTACAACACTTATAGGCAGTGTACCTAATCGTACAGTAGTGTAGTTTTTAGTAAGTCCGGTTCGTTCCACAGGGAAATCTTTAAACAAAGCTTAACGCTATATTAGTTTACTTTTATAAAAATACAAATATATATATAAGTAATATTATTATTATAAAGGGGGGTTTTTACCGTTTAATGACCGGTTTGTCGATTTTAAAACTTTAGTCGCAGTTAAAACCAAATGTAAAATATTAAAAATAAATACAAGACTTAAATTAAAGCGTAAAGTAAATAACGATAATGAAATTGCGAATAATAAAAGTGCGATAAAGTAAACTTGCGATAATTAAAGAGTACGATAATTAAAAGTGCAATTAAATAAAATAACAATAAAAATGCGATAATTAGAAGTGCAATTAAATATAAAATAAAAGAAATTAAATATGAAATAAAAGAATTATGCTTATTTAAACTTCCGTAATCATGATGTTTGACGTGTTGATTTTAGTTTTATGCCCATGGGTTAATTGTCCTTTGTCCTGGATTATTTAATATGTCCGTCTGGTTTTTGTCCATAACAGTCCATCAGTCATAAATATAAAGTGCGAGTGTCCTCGTCAAATTATTCTTATACCCGAAGTTAAATATTCTAACTAATTGGGGACTTAAACTGTAACAAGATTTTAATACTTTGTTTAATAATTACACCAGGATGTCGACTGAGTGTAACCCAAGGTTTTAATATTTTGTTATCAATTATACCAAGTGTCCTTGTACATAATTTCACCCCTGTTTTAATTATTCTAGTGGCTATTAATCCATTCCCGTGTCCGGTTAAATGAACAATTATTCGTACATATAAATACCCCGCCCATCGTGTCCGATTGAGTGTATATGGTAATTTATAGGGACGCCCAATTGTAAATCTTTATATTAACATTAACAAACTATCATTTAGTTAAACAAATATAAAGCCCATTAATAGCCCATAGTCTAATTTCCACAAGTGTCGTTCTTTTGTCCAAACCCCAATTATGGTACAAAGCCCAATTACCCAATTTTAGTAATTAGCCCAACATCATGATTACTTCGTTTTAAATAAGCATAATAATAACTTAGCTACGAGACATTAATGTAAAAAGGTTGAACATAACTTACAATGATTAAAAATAGCGTAGCGTTACACGGACAGAATTTCGACTTATACCCTTACAATATTCGCTAACATACCCTTATTATTAGAATTATAATTAAAATTAAAATTAAAATATAAATTATAAATATAAATATATCGTATGAATGAGGAGAAAAAAGATGATGAAAATGATCAGATTTCGGTTTGCTTTATAGGGAGTTTCAAAACTGGGGGCTCCGCGACTCGCGGCCATTTTGGCCTTCAAACTCCGCGAGTCGCGGAGTTTGAAATTACAGCTCACAACTTTGGAGTCTTTCTCTGCCGACGGTTTTTATTTATAAATATAATATATATATATAATTAATATAATTAATTATATATTATATTATATTTATATACATAGTTAACTTGTAATTTTTAGTCCGTTGCGTCGAGCGTTAAGAGTTGACTCTGGTCCCGGTTCCGGATTTTCGAACGTCCTTGCGTACAATTTAATATCTTGTACTTTGCGTTTTGAATCTTGTACTCTTGTAATTTCGAGACGTTTCTTATTAATAATTGGAACCTTTTTGATTGTCTTTTGTACTTTTGAGCTTTTTGGTCGTTTGCGTCTTCAATTCGTCGAATCTGTCTTTTGTCTTCACCTTTTATTATTTAAACGAATATCACTTGTAAATAGAACAATTGCAACTAAAAGCTTGTCTTTCTTGAGGAATAATGCTATGAAATATATGTTCGTTTTTAGCATTATCAAATATTCCCACACTTGAGCGTTGCTTGTCCTCAAGCAATATCGTCTTGAAGTACTAGAATCACTTCTTTATTCTTCACACTTTGTACATCAGTGATTTTCTATACGACGGTATAAACAATGGTAGTAACGATATGGTTTACAGTCCCACATGACTATAAAAATTTAGATCCATTAAGGAAATTGGATCTTTATGAAAATATTTGATCTTTTGAAAATTAAATCTAGTTTTTACCCTAGATAAGTTTTCCGGGATAACCCTTTACCGGTGTTTGCAAAATATTTTTGTGGGTTTGGTGGGTTTCAGATTTGAAAATTTTAGCTCAAAACTTATGGTTTTGTGTCAACCACTTGCTAACCTTGTATTTGGAAAGCAACACGTCCAGTTTACTTGTCCCGTATATTACCTTTCGGTAAACTACCGTCCGGTTGTAAAGGAAAGCGTTGAACAAGCAACTGTTAAGGCAATGTCCCCTGACATGCTTTTAATTATGGTCTATAACGTGTCGGACGCAATTACTATCCTTGGTAGGAGCAATAGTAAAGCTCACCCTTATAATTTTTCGGTATGGCACAAGGTCCTGTCTTCGACCATGCTATGCAACCACCGTTCTTACGGTTGACACCCGATTTGGTTCAGGTGACCTAATGAATTCCAGGTGAATTCCTAGGATTTTACGTTCAATGGTAATGAACGCATTGAAAATAGGGTTTTCAGAAAACAAATCGGTTTGTAATTTTGATCAAAATATTTTCTCGTTCAAGCTCGAGTTTAGATATCATTGAATTCCATGAGTTTGTAATTCTCAATCTTTAAGGTCAATCTCAAGGATTGAGTGATATCAGTCTTAAAAGCTTTTTTTTAATTTTTAAGGAGATTATCCTTTCTGGGGATCTGATTCATTAGTCTTATCCAGCTAATTTGCATGGTGCCCCCCCATTGTACAAGATAAATCCTTCTCATGGTTAGGATAAATTTGACCACTTGGCGACCCTGTTTAATGCTGAGGTCCGTGGATTTCCTGCTGATTTTAGTGATGACTTTTCTAGATTTTTCGTCAACCTACAGCTGGTCTGGACGACAACTTCATGACCTAAATCAAGAAGCGCGTGTCTTTTTCGGAAGACTTTACTTCCTTTTAATGATGGAATTGATTCATCGTGTAGATCCATCTCTTCTTTTCTTTCATCGGGTAAAACAGTTTAGTTTAGTCCAAAGCAAAAGTATTTTCAGTTATTTGTTACAGATATATGTGACATATGTTTAAGATAACTTGGTAAATTTTCCCACACTTGGCTTTTATTTTCCTTTTTATCGTCCTCTATTCCATTTTAAATGAATTTTAACATTTTGGTTTGTTTCTCAATTTATGTCCTTTTTGAGGTAACAATAATTTCGGTGTTAAAACCTAGTTTTATCGTTCATAAATATGTATAAACATGATTTTTAGTTCATTTAATTGAAAAATTTGAAAAATTTTACTAGAATTGGGTAGTCAGTATATAAGACCAGGGCTGTTCTTTATTATCAGAGAGCACTAGATTCTAATACAACTACTGCTTTACTAGTATTTTTAATGGTAACCAAGTGTATAAAGTAAAAATTTTTAAAATCCGAAAGAATTTAACCCCTTCCCACATTAAGATCTTGCAATGCCCTCATTTGCAAGAAATCAGTAACAATTTAAATTATTGAGGGTGATTTGTGTGAAAATGATTAAATTTTACCAAAGTTTCCAAATATATTGGCGTTTGTTTGCTGAATGATAAATGGTGCACATCATTTGTTCATTCCGTCTTGTTGTTTTTTCACATATATTTTGCATCTTGTCGTCAAAATTAGTTGCTTTTGCTGAACTTAATGCCAGTCTTTGAAAATGCGTTGTTTTACCCTGTTGTGTACATAAGATAAACTGAAAACATATATACATATTTTTGAAGTTTGGTATATTACCCCACATTCAAAAATTATTAAAATCTAAGAATAAAAGTTAGATAATTATAAAAATGATTACAATATTAACAAAAGTATTAAACGTATCAATAATTACAAATTACAAAAAAAAAAATAATAAGTATACTAGGGATGATACTGGTACCTATAGGGGTTCCAGGCATAACCATAGGTGCTATAGAATGCTTCGGCAGGGTCATACGTAGGATACGGTGGCTGCATCTCTATAGACCAGGGAGGGAAGATGGGTTTCGGTGTAGGAATATAGTTTCTACCTATATGTTGGCAATGAGCTATGATTTGGTTCTGATGAACTTGCCAATCTTCAAATGCTCTCTGTCTAGCATTTTCGTATTCCTGAGAAGCTATAAACCTTTGCATTTCTTGCATCTCATTCCCCCTTCCTACATTACCTTGCTGTTGGTTTCTCTCCACCTGTGGATGTCTACCATGGTATTGTACTGCGGCGTTATTTCGCCTCTTCAAAACTTTCGCACCATGGTATACATTTAAACCTATAGTATCGCGGGGTTCCGGTTCTTCTACTAATAATCCCCCCCGACTTATATCCACACCGAGATATTCACCAATCAAAGTAATAAAAATACCACCTCCTATTATGCTATGCGGTCTCATCCCCCGAACCATAGCTGATAAATAATAACCCACACAATATGGTATACTTACAGCGCTTTGTGGGTCTCGAATACACATATGGTAAAACAAATCCTGTTCATTTACTTTTTCCTTGTTTTTACCCCTTTGTGTAATCGAATTAGCTAAAAACCTATGAATCACTCTTAATTCGGCTCTATCTATATCCAAATAAGAGTAATTTCCCCCTTTGAAACGGTGATGGCTTGTCATTTGACTCCACACACCGTGTGTATCAAAATTTTCATCTATCTTTCTACCGTTTAGTATCAACCCTCTACAATCGGCAGATGCTAACTCCTCAGGCGTATATATACGTAAAGCCTGAGCCATGTCTAGTAAAGACATGTGGCGCATAGAACCGCCTAACAAAAATCTAATAAAAGAACGATCTGTTAAACTAGCTACCCGATCATTCAACTCTATACTACATAACAATTCTTCACACCATACTTTATATACAGGTCTACGCATGGTGAATAAACGTACCCAGTCATTAAAAGAAGAATTACCATACCTCTGTACAAGTAATTCCCTAATTGGCCCGGCCAATTCTACAGCTTCTAAGGGTCCCCATTCTATGACCCTCGGTACCTCAACAACCTTAGAATGAAGAGTATGCAAACCCCTTTGGTATTTTGGATAATCTATCCAAAGTCTGTCAAATCTCAGGTTCGGGTGCAACTCTTCCAAGTGCATATCGGAAAAGGTCATGACTGGATGAGGTATATCCTGCTTGTAGTAGTTATCCACCTCCTGTTGTTCCACATTCTCAGCAGGAGCATTGCGGGCTTGGGATGAAGATTCACCCCTTTCAGTCTGCAAAACACATCAAACACAATTTTTTGTGCATCCAAATATGCATTAGTGTCAGCAAAATCATCAATCAAAATAATTACAATGACATGATCAATTTATATCAAACTTAAGCTTATTTTCATATTTTCATCAAATCTACACTTTTTCAAATAAGCATATACGAAAATGTTCGCCAAGTTCATAAGCATTTAACTCAAATAACATGTCAAAATAATCATTACTAGTAATTAAACAAGTCTCAAATGGCATTATCTTTCAAAAATCAAGTTCATGAATTTTAGACTTGAAAAAGTCCACTTTAATTCTCAAAATCATGTTTAGGCTCAAAGTTTGGATCATTTAACTACCTAGACATGTTACACTACTCAATTTAGCAACAATTCATGACAAAAATCGGCCATAACCTGTTTATATCAAAAAGCCCCAAATTTGCTCAAGAACACAAACCCTAGATTATTCAAAATTTGAAGTTTAAGGCTTCTAATCATGTTAAATAGCATCAATCTAGGTTATACAAGCATAATACATAAACAATTTAAGCCTAATTACACTAAAAAGCATCAAAATCAAATTGGAAAAAAAATGACTCAAGAACACCAAATTTCGGATTAAATGGTGTTTAGGTGTAGAAATTTACCGTTTTTCTTGAGTAATTCCTAGATAGCATCCTTCTCAACATGATTTTAGCAAAAGATTTGATGATTAACGGTTAAAAATTGTG
This sequence comes from Rutidosis leptorrhynchoides, assembly GCF_046630445.1. NCBI lineage: Eukaryota > Viridiplantae > Streptophyta > Magnoliopsida > Asterales > Asteraceae > Rutidosis > Rutidosis leptorrhynchoides. The sequence continues at coordinate 6,096,653 of NC_092340.1, forward strand.
ATTTTGGGGTGTATTTTTCGGGTTTTTCGCGCAGGTTTTCGCAGTGTTTTTTTTTCTGTGTTGGGACTGATCAGTTCGGGTGTTTATATTTTTTTTTGATTTTTCGACCCCTCCGCGACTCGCGGTGAATAACCCTTCAAACTCCGCGAGTCGCGGAGTTTGATATTTTTTTTTTTTTTATATAATCAATAACTTATAAAACAATTAAGTACTTAATTTTAAAATTTTGTTTCCTTTGTTATTTAGGACGAGGTCGTTTCGGATCGATGTCCTAGTCCGTCCTTCGACAAAATTTTAAAATTTGTCTTTTTGTAGTGATTGTTTTAAAAGCTAAGATTTTTGGGTTTTTTTTAATGTTTTTGGCATACTTTAATTCAATAAGATTAAAAACAATGATAATAAAAGTTCTCGTCCCTCCCTCGGGTAAAGCAATTTCTGTTCAAAGACCTAGTCTTCAACTTACGACGAATTTTAAAAATCATATTTTTAACTTAATGAGATAAAGTAAATTTTTGTTTTTAAATTCACACAACTTAAATATAAAATTCAAAATTAATATTAAAAATTCACACCAAACTTAAAATTTGAAATGCATAAAATTAAAAATTCATATTATAAATTCACACCAAACTTATATTAATTTTTCAAATATTTATAATTTTAAATATATTGTTTTTACAAAGTTTACAATATTAATTTAAGATTTAAATATTAATTTTAAAAACATGGTAAAAATAAAATTAAAAATCTTTTTGTCTTTTTATCCCACTTTAATCAATCAAATATTATTCAAAATATGCGCCCCTCTTTTCGGTAAAGTAATTTCGGTTCCAAGACCTAATTTAACTCATGACGAATTTTTGAAATATTTTGGGTTGATTGATTAAAGATATTTATACCTTAAGAATAAACGTTAAATTTCGCAGTGATGTAATAAATTTTTGAATGATATCAATAATTTCGGTCGCCAAACCTAATTTTATTCAATACCAATTTAATACTTTTTAGCGAACAAATTAGCGTTTATTATCAAAAGGTTAAAAATAAAAATAAAAATAAAAACTGTACAGACATACCTGTGAAATAGATTTCTTAGTTATATGATCTATCCCATTCATAAGATAGTCGGTTTAATTGGTTTTCCATGGCTACATAGGCGTAACCTCAAGCATTCAGTGTCTTTTCTTCTAAACATATGAACGGTCCGTCTCTGCATAAAGTAACAAATTCGGTATTTGAATAGGTTTGATTATTTGAACATTTACCTCCATGTGACCATTTTCCGCATTTGTGACATCTTTCTAGGTGTCGTGCTCTTCTTTTCGCTGCGGATTTTGATTTTCCTTTACCAAATTGTAACTTATTATCTTCGCATCTGGATTCTTTTCTAACTCCGTCCATTCTTTCTCTGATTACTGATACTATTTCACTCGGTAGTATGTCATTATTACGTTTAGTGATCAAAGCGTGTAGCATTAGACCATGGTTTAGTTCACAGGCAGTCTTCATTTTGTAAAAACCTAAAAAAAAATAAAAATTCAGAATGGGGGGAGAAGACTAGTTCTTTAGGGTCTGCTAGGGAAAGACCATTCGGGTTCCATTTTCGAGAACTACATGAAAACAGACAATCTAACTCTATCAGAAATACATATTATCCTTTAAAGACTTGATTCTCCCCACACTTAGTTAGCTGTGGTGTCGAAATTGTGATTAACTTCGTTGTCGACTTCCATCGGACCATGTATGTAATGTTTAACTCTGTGATCATTAACTTTAAATTCAATCCCATTTGAATTTATTAATTCTATCGTTCCGTATGGGAAAACTCTTTTGACTATGAATGGTCCAGACCATCTTGATTTCAATTTTCCAGGAAATAGCTTGAATCGTGAATTGAAAAGAAGAACTCTGTCTCCTTCTTTAAATTCTTTTGAACTTCTGATTCTTTTATCATGCCATTTCTTCGTTCTTTCTTTATAGATTAACGAATTATCGTATGCTTCATGTCTTAATTCTTCTAATTCGTTTAGTTGACTTAATCGTAGACATCCGGCTTCATGTAAATCAAGATTACATGTCTTCAAAGCCCAAAATGCTTTGTGTTCAATTTCTACTGGAAGATGACATGCTTTTCCATAAACAAGTCTAAAAGGTGTGGTTCCAATTGGAGTTTTGTAGGCTGTTCTAAAAGCCCAGAGTGCATCCTCCAATTTAATGGACCATTCCTTCGGATTTGATCCTACGATTTTCTCTAGAATACGTTTTAAAGCTCGGTTGGTATTTTCAACTTGTCCACTTGTTTGTGGATGATATGCGGTGGAGATTTTATGAGTTACTCTATATCTTTTAAGAACTTTCTCAAGTTGATTATTACAGAAATGAGTACCCCGATCACTTATTAAAGCTTTCGGTGTTCCAAACCTTGCAAAAAGACGTTTTAAAAAGTTGACTACAACTCGTGCATCGTTAGTTGGGAGAGCTTGTGCTTCCGCCCATTTAGATACATAATCAATGGCTACGAGTATATATAGATTATTATGAGATTTTGGAAATGGACCCATAAAGTCAATACCCCAAATGTCAAATACTTCACATACTTGGATGACATTTTGTGGCATTTCATCACGTTGACTTATTTTTTCGGCCCTTTGACATGCATCACAGGATTTGCAAAGTAGGTGTGCGTCTTTGTAAATTGTAGGCCAATAGAATCCAGCATCATAAACTTTTCTTGCTGTTAGTTGAGGCCCATAATGCCCTCCTGTTGGTCCTGTGTGACAATGGTTTAATATTTTACTAGCTTCATCTCCAAATACACATCGGCGTATTATTCCATCGGGACAACTTTTAAACAGATGTGGATCTTCCCAAAAATAGTGTTTTATATCACTGAAGAATTTCTTTCGTCTTTGATACGATAATCCTTTTTCAAGGAATCCACAAACTAAGTAGTTTGCATAGTCTGCAAACCATGGGATTTCTTTATAATCTATTTTCAATAGATATTCATCAGGAAAGTTGTCTTGTATGGCCGATTCATTTAGAACTTCTAATTCGGGATTTTCAAGACGAGAAAGATGATCAGCGGCGAGATTTTCTGCTCCTCTTTTATCTCGGATTTCAATATCAAACTCTTGTAAGAGTAAGATCCAACGGATTAATCTTGGTTTAGCATCTTGTTTTGAAAATAGGTATCTAAGAGCAGAATGGTCGGTATAGACCACCGTTTTTGCTAGAACGAGATATGATCGAAATTTGTCAAAAGCAAAGACAATAGCAAGGAGTTCTTTTTCAGTAGTTTTATAGTTCGTTTGTGCTCCTTGTAATGTCTTACTAGTATAATATATAGGTTGAAATCGTTTTTCAATCCTTTGTCCTAAAACGGCTCCCATTGCAAAATTACTTGCATCGCACATTAGTTCAAATGGTTGATTCCAATTTGGTGTTATCATGATCGGCGCATTAGTGAGTTTCTCTTTAAGAATATTAAAAGATTTGATACACTCATCTGAAAAGATGAATGGCGCATCCTTTTCTAGGAGTTTATTCATAGGAGTGGCAATTTTAGAAAAATCTTTTATGAAATGTCGGTAAAAACCGGCATGCCCTAAAAAACTCCTAACTCCTCTAATATTGGTGGGATGTGGAAGTTTAGCAATTACATCTACTTTAGCTCTATCCACTTCAATTCCTTCTTTTGAAATTTTATGTCCAAGAACGATGCCTTCTTTAACCATGAAATGGCATTTCTCCCAATTAAGTACTAGATTTGATTGTTCGCATCTAATGAGTATTCGTTCAAGATTAACTAAACATGATTTAAATGTATCACCGAAGACTGAAAAGTCATCCATGAACACTTCCATGCATTCTTCTATCATATCGTGAAAAATCGCCATCATACACCTTTGAAAGGTTGCAGGGGCGTTACAAAGTCCAAATGGCATGCGTTTGTAAGCAAAAGTACCATAAGGGCACGTGAATGTGGTTTTCTCTTGATCTTCGGGTGCTATTGGAATTTGAAAATATTCGGAAAATCCATCTAGAAAACAATAGTAACTATTTCCGGCTAATCTTTCCAACATTTGATCTATGAAAGGTAAGGGAAAGTGATCTTTTCTGGTGGCGTCATTTAATTTTCTATAATCAGTACATACACGCCATCCTGTTACAGTCCTAGTAGGAATAAGCTCATCTTTTTCATTTGTGATGACAGTCATGCCACCCTTCTTAGGCACGCATTGAACTGGGCTTACCCATGGACTATCAGAGATTGGATAAATTAGACCTGCATCTAGCAGTTTAATAATCTCTTTCTTAACTACATCTTTCATATTAGGATTTAGTCTTCGTTGGCATTGCACATACGTTTTATGACCTTCTTCCATAAGGATTTTATGTGTGCAATACAAAGGACTTATTCCTTTAATATCATGAATCTTCCATGCAATGGCTGGTTTATGAGCTTTCAACACAGAAATGAGTTGTGATTTCTCATTTTCAGTAAGAGAAGACGATATTATTACAGGTAATTCAGATTCACCATGTAAATAAGCGTATTCCAAATGGTTTGGAAGTGGTTTTAACTCTAATTTCGGAGGTTCTTCTATCGATGATTTGTATCGATATCTGTCTTCTTCTTTTAGCATTTGAATTTCTTCTGTTGTTGGTTCATATCCATTAGCTATTAGTGTAGCTAACATTTCAGCTTCATCAATTGGTTCATTACCTTCTCCTAAAGAACATTCTCCTGTTCCTTGTAATTCTGGAAATTCTTCTAATAATTCTGCATGTGCATCTATAGTTTGAATATAATAACATGTATCATCTGCAGATTGTGGTTGTTGCATTGCTCTATCAACTGAAAAGGTAACACTCTCATCCTCTATACTTAGGGTCAGTTTCTTACCGAACACGTCTATCATTGCTTTAGCCGTGTTTAAGAATGGTCTTCCTAATATGAGAGGAACTTGAGAATCTTCTTCCATGTCCAGAACAACAAAATCTACTGGAAATACTAAAGTACCAACTTTAACTAGCATGTTCTCCATTATCCCTCTAGGATATTTTATTGATCTATCGGCTAGTTGTATGCTTATTCTTATTGGTTTCAATTCTCCAAGGTCTAGTTTAGTGTATAGTGAATACGGCATTAGATTTATACTAGAACCTAAGTCTGCCAATGCTTCTATTGAACTAAGACTACCCAGAAAACATAGAATTGTGAAACTTCCTGGATCAGATAGTTTTTCTAGTATCTTATTCAACAGCACTGCTGAACAATTATCATTCATAGTAACAGCCGAGAGTTCTTCCATTTTCTTTCTATTTGAAATTAGATCTTTCAAGAATTTAGCATATCTAGGCATTCCTGAAATCACATCAATGAAAGGAAGATTTACATTTATCTGTTTAAACATATCCAAGAATTTGGATTGCTCGGCTTCAAGTTTCTCTTTCTTCATTATACTCGGATAAGGAAGTGGTGGTTGGTATGGTTTAACATAAGGTTTATCCTTAACTGTGTTATCTTCATTAACCTTTTCAACTACCGGTTCTTTTTCCTTATCTTGATCAGGTTGTGGTTCTTGTGGAGTAGGAATGGCTTCATCAGTAGTTACAGGTATTTCAGGTGGTTTAAGTGTTGTACCACTTCTCGTGGTAATGGCTTTAGCTGTTTCACTCCGGGGGTTAGCATTTGTATCACTAGGTAGACTTTTCGGTTTTCTTTCACCTATTAACCTTGCTAGGTTACTCACTTCTTGTTCCAGATTTTGAATAGAAGCTTGTTGATTTCTAAATGCTTGAGCATTTTGTTCATTGGTTTGTTTCTGAGATGTGAAAAACTGCGTTTGAGTTTCAACTAGCTTCGTCATCATATCTTCTAAATTTGGCTTTTTATCATCGGTTTGTTGTGGTGGTTTGTTTTGAAAATTAGGTCTTTGCTGATTATAAGTATTATTGGATACTTGTTGATTGCTAGGACCTTGTTGGTTGTTGTATGGAATATTTCGGTTATAATTCTGGTTTTGATTGTAAATCGGTCTTGGCGGTTGATAATTATTCTGATAATTGTTTCCAGGCCTTTGGTTTATGTATGAAATATTCTCTCTTTGTTCCATTGTTAATTCAATACTGAGACAATCTTTTGTCAAATGTGGTCCTCCACACTGCTCACAACTAATTCGTATTGAGTGAATATCTTTAGTCATCTTTTCCATTCGTCTCTCCACAGCATCTATCTTTGCGGAAATGGAATCTAAGTCATGGCTAGAATCGGCTCTAGCTGCTTTAGATGATCTAATGATGTCTTTTTCTTGGTGCCACTCATGTGAGTGGGAAGCAGTATTATCAATAATTTTGTAAGCATCAGTTTCGGTTTTCTTCATAATAGAACCACCAGCTGCTATATCTATGTCTTTTCTTGTAGTGATGTCGCATCCTTGGTAGAATATTTGTACTATTTGACAGGTGTCTAAACCATGTTGCGGACATCCTCTTAACAACTTTCCATATCTAGTCCACGCCTCATATAGAGTTTCATTTGGTTTCTGTGTGAACGTAACAATTTCTGCTTGAAGTCTTACGGCTTTAGATGCAGGAAAGAATTGTTTAAGAAATTTATCAACTAAAACGTCCCATGTATCGATCGCCCCTTCAGGTAACGATTCCAACCAATCTTTGGCTTCTCCCTTTAAAGTCCAGGGAAATAACATGAGATATATCTGTTCATCCTCCACTTCTCGGATTTTAAATAGTGTGCAGATCCTATTAAAGGTGCGTAGATGTTCATTTGGATCTTCCTTCGGCGCACCACTAAATTGGCATTGATTAGTCACCATGTGTAGAATTTGTCCTTTGATTTCATAATCTGGCGCATTAATGTCTGGATGAGTAATTGCGTGACCTTGGCCAGTGCGTTTAGCTCTCATTCGGTCTTCCATACTTAAAGGTTCCAGATTCTCCATAATTGAATTTGTTGAATCGGTATCACTAGATGATTCTGATTTAATGGTTCGTTCCTCAACAATCTCTGTTTGAATGATTGGTGGCTCCGGAGGAAAGTTTAATGGTTCAGGATCTACGAACCGTTCCTGAATATTTTCCGAATTCTCAATTGTGAGGTCGGGTTCAAAAAATGGATTATCGGAAATTTGAACTGAAGTACTTGGTCTACTGGATGACGATTCTAAAGAAAAATCAACGGCGGTTATATTTGCTAAATGTCTTGATCTAGTTACAGGTGGTGAACGTACAAAAGGTGATGAACGTCTTGCTCGGTGCATTCACTGAATATCCTATTAGTTTTTAAAAGGAAAGAAAAATTATAATAAGTTATCCAACCAATAGACTTTTCTGATTTTGCCCACGTTTCGAATAGCCAAAAGATGCAGCAGAGGGGCAGGATTCGTTTGGTCTCAATATAATTGAGGACTGTTTGGCTCCAATAACCCGGTCCACGTACAAATCCAACTATTACTACGAACCAGAAAATTTTGATGTCTATCAATTTAACCACTCAAAATAAATTTTCGTAATTTTAAGAAATTTAGATAAGAAGTAGAATAAAAATCTATGTCCTAAAACTAGAATAGCGAGAAATAAGAAAGAAAAAGAGTTCGTCGAAAAAGGTCGAAAAAGAAAAATGGTTGAAAAATAAATGGTGACGAAAAAATAAAAGAAACTTATAAAAACTTAAAAATACTTGACTAACCTAACCTTATTACTACAACTAACTTAAAATTATAATCGCAAATTGAAATTACTAATTGGAATGATAATTGATACATAGGTAAAAGTCGTCTAAAAATATTAAAGCTTACAGGAAAAACTATATCCCAAATGGAAATAACTTAAAAAGAAACTAAAACTTAAAAAGGCGTCGCAAAATTCTAAAGCACCTAAATCTTAGTCTAAAGAAAAAGCACTTAAGGAATTCTACGGCAAAGCCTAAAAATCTAGGAGTAAAAATGACTATGGCAAAAACTAAGTTTAAAATTAAATATGAGCGAAAAAATACAAATTTTACGCTACAACGATTAAAAAGGGACAAAATATAAAAATATACAAAAAGTTGTAAAAATTACAATTTTTATAAAAATATAATTTTTATATTATTTATTTAATAAAACTACTAATTTTACAATTTAATTAAACTAATTTAACTAAAATATAAATTAAATAAAACTTAAATTAAAAATAATCTTAATTATAATAATAATAATAATTAGGGTTAATAATAATAATAATTAATAATAATCCGTAATAAATGCAGGATTAGGGCTTCCTGTTCGTGTGTCAGGTCCCCTCCGCGACTTGCGGTATTCAAAGCTTCAAACCCCGCGACTCGCGGGGTTCAGAAATTCAGATGACAGGTTTAATCTTCGACGCGTTTTTCTTTATTTATTTATTTATTTATTTTTTTTTCTGTTTTCTGTTTTTATATAAATAAAAGATATTTAAATAAAACTTATATTTTTATAAACTAAAATAAAAATAAAGAAACTTATAAAACTTAAATATTTAACAAAATCTTAAAAATACTTATATTTTTGTTTTTCTTTTTATATTTTCGAATATTTAAAACATTTTTTTTATATATTAGCGTTGCGCTTCCGGCGTTTAGAAAGTTCCCCGGCAGCGGCGCCAAAAATACTTGATGTCGTAGGGGGTGTATACAAAATACTATTAATTTTTACAAGGAAATACTATTAAATACGATACAATTTTACACAAGATATTTATTTATTTATAGAATGGATATACTTAAACCTTGCTACAACACTTATAGGCAGTGTACCTAATCGTACAGTAGTGTAGTTTTTAGTAAGTCCGGTTCGTTCCACAGGGAAATCTTTAAACAAAGCTTAACGCTATATTAGTTTACTTTTATAAAAATACAAATATATATATAAGTAATATTATTATTATAAAGGGGGGTTTTTACCGTTTAATGACCGGTTTGTCGATTTTAAAACTTTAGTCGCAGTTAAAACCAAATGTAAAATATTAAAAATAAATACAAGACTTAAATTAAAGCGTAAAGTAAATAACGATAATGAAATTGCGAATAATAAAAGTGCGATAAAGTAAACTTGCGATAATTAAAGAGTACGATAATTAAAAGTGCAATTAAATAAAATAACAATAAAAATGCGATAATTAGAAGTGCAATTAAATATAAAATAAAAGAAATTAAATATGAAATAAAAGAATTATGCTTATTTAAACTTCCGTAATCATGATGTTTGACGTGTTGATTTTAGTTTTATGCCCATGGGTTAATTGTCCTTTGTCCTGGATTATTTAATATGTCCGTCTGGTTTTTGTCCATAACAGTCCATCAGTCATAAATATAAAGTGCGAGTGTCCTCGTCAAATTATTCTTATACCCGAAGTAAAATATTCCAACTAATTGGGGACTTAAACTGTAACAAGATTTTAATACTTTGTTTAATAATTACACCAGGATGTCGACTGAGTGTAACCCAAGGTTTTAATATTTTGTTATCAATTATACCAAGTGTCCTTGTACATAATTTCACCCCTGTTTTAATTATTCTAGTGGCTATTAATCCATTCCCGTGTCCGGTTAAATGAACGATTATTCGTACATATAAATACCCCGCCCATCGTGTCCGATTGAGTGTATATGGTAATTTATAGGGACGCCCAATTGTAAATCTTTATATTAACATTAAAAAACTATCATTTAGTTAAACAAATATAAAGCCCATTAATAGCCCATAGTCTAATTTCCACAAGTGTCGTTCTTTTGTCCAAACCCCAATTATGGTACAAAGCCCAATTACCCAATTTTAGTAATTAGCCCAACATCATGATTACTTCGTTTTAAATAAGCATAATAATAACTTAGCTACGAGACATTAATGTAAAAAGGTTGAACATAACTTACGATGATTAAAAATAGCGTAGCGTTACACGGACAGAATTTCGACTTACACCCTTACAATATTCGCTAACATACCCTTATTATTAGAATTATAATTAAAATTAAAATTAAAATATAAATTATAAATATAAATATATCGTATGAATGAGGAGAAAAAAGATGATGAAAATGATCAGATTTCGGTTTGCTTTATAGGGAGTTTCAAAACTGGGGGCTCCGCGACTCGCGGCCATTTTGGCCTTCAAACTCCGCGAGTCGCGGAGTTTGAAATTACAGCTCACAACTTTGGAGTCTTTCTCTGCCGACGGTTTTTATTTATAAATATAATATATATATAATTAATATAATTAATTATATATTATATTATATTTATATACATAGTTAACTTGTAATTTTTAGTCCGTTGCGTCGAGCGTTAAGAGTTGACTCTGGTCCCGGTTCCGGATTTTCGAACGTCCTTGCGTACAATTTAATATCTTGTACTTTGCGTTTTGAATCTTGTACTCTTGTAATTTCGAGACGTTTCTTATTAATAATTGGAACCTTTTTGATTGTCTTTTGTACTTTTGAGCTTTTTGGTCGTTTGCGTCTTCAATTCGTCGAATCTGTCTTTTGTCTTCACCTTTTATTATTTAAACGAATATCACTTGTAAATAGAACAATTGCAACTAAAAGCTTGTCTTTCTTGAGGAATAATGCTATGAAATATATGTTCATTTTTAGCATTATCAATAAGTCTGTAGACAAAAGTTTGAATCCAAAGGTGCTATCACTAGCGTATGTATGTATGTATGCTTGACTCCAAGCACGAAATCAAAGTGTATGCATGTATGCTTGACTCCAAGCAAGTATGAGTGTACGCGGAAGCATGTAACAAATAGCCAAGTATGAACCTGAGAAACATATAGAAAACTGTCAACGAAAAATGTTGGTGAAATCATAGGTGTTTTAGTAAACGTTGTATTTGAACCACAAGATTTAATATAAGATGATTATCAAAATCATTTGCATTCCAAAGTTGTTATTTGTATCGCGGGCACCCAATTATCAAACTTAACTGTTTTGCACCCTTTGCGTAGTGTTAGAACATACACTAGACCCGAAAATATATTTCATCCTAACGGTAGCGAACCATCCGAATAAGGCTCGTCAAGCCCATGTGATCACATAATATAAGTTCACGTTTACACCCTGCAAGTGTAACCAATGATAATTGAATTGAGGCTTTTTGTTCAAACCCGTAATTGGAATGTTCGTTTCTGTACTTGTGTTCAAAGTGTAAAAGTATGTAGTATAAAACCGTATATGTTTCTCATCCCATGATTTAAAAGTATAAAAGTTGTTGAAAGATGGGACAATGATCTCACCTCGAGTGCACGAGTATAAAAGTACTTCACAAAGTAAACGTGTGCATGATTGTTGCTTAGCCTTGACCTAAACAAGTAAGTTGTATCAATTAACCGGTTACGACAAAAGGTCGAGCGAAATGTGTTCAATTAGTCCTATGACTCGTTACAACTCGATTAAATATAGCATGTGAATCACGTTGTCAAGTTTCATGCAAGAATCAAGTATAAAATAAGATTTGAACGATTGCATAAGTGTTTGGTTAAGTTTGACTAAAAGTTAAACTCGGTCAAGTCAAAGTCAACAAAAAAGTCAACACGTTCGGGTCGAGTCCCGGACTATTTTTCTGTGCTAATTATTCATATATAAGCATGTTAGAACAAGTTACATGTGAATCGGAGGTCCATAGTATAGCAAACATTTTTCTAAATTTTGACCATGTAGGTCAGACCCAAACACGGCAAATGCCGCGCTGCGACAGAGGAGGGCCGCGCCGCGACATTAGGCGTGGCCTGGCACCTGGGCTGTTTCAATTGTTCAAGTCTTGATCCAAAATTCAATTTAGCACAAAACACAAATCGTAAACACTTAGAATACGTATCTTATATCGTTGAAAAGCTCTTTTGACAAGGAATACAACTAACTACCTTTCACCAAGCAAAAACATCAATTACAATAACCTAAATCTCGTCAAGTGATCAATAAAGGTTTATTTTCAAAGTTTCAAGTTCATCAAATGCATTTTAAGTTTCGTGTAACAACCCTCACTTTTCGACTTCTAAATTACTGAATTAACCCTAGGGTTATATGTCTGACTATATGTATTAAGGGTTGTTATATACAATTAAATATTGACCAAATAGTAATTTTTAATCAACAATGTACGCTTAAATAAATAATATATTATTAATTTATATAATTTGACATAATTTAACTAAGTATATTAACTTTGTATCACTTTTATTATTTAGTTAATGTATTATATTTTTAACTATATAATAAATCCAATTATATATAAATGTAATAATATTTACAAACTTACTAAAACTATAGTTTAATAATTAAAATTATAATTATTATTAAAAATATAAAATACCGAATTATTTATTATTTTTATGCAAAATTTGTATTTATTAATTAAATAAAAAAAATAAAAAATAAAATAAAATATTATTGACAAATATTCTTGGAAAAGCATTAAATCAATTTGTTTATTTATATAAAAAAATCCTTAAAATAAATGAAAAATAAATAAATAAATAAATTACTTTTTAATTAAAAATTGTAATGGAAAAACTACTTTTATTATTTTATTTTGTGCATTATCCCATGACCTAACATTTAATACTTTTTAATTTTAAAATCCCATTAAGAATTAAAATATTTCTTTTTCGTTTAATTATTTTATTCTTTTTACCTAATTTTTTCAAGTATAAATACCCCTCATTTCTCATTCAAATCACACCAAAATTTCTCTCATTCTCTCTTTGAAGAATTACTACTAGTAAGTATTCTTTTCTTACTTTTTATTTTTTTTTACTTTTTACTTTTTACTTTTTTAGTTTTTAGTTTTTACTTTTTACTTCGGTTATTATTTTTACCGAAACATGTAAATAATGTTATAAATTATATGCAATTAAAAATAAAATAAATAACATGTATACACTATTACTATTACTAGCACCTATAACCTACTACTTATATTGTAACATAAAAACATTTTGGGATATGTATTAGAGATGTATAGATCTTCGAACTTTCTTGACGAATGGTTTCTATGAGATTCTAGGCAGAGGGTTTGGATTTCTGATTTAAAGGGTCCTATGGCTCAAGCCCCTAGATCCAAATTAGCCATTCGAAGGGAAAGGGGTGATTGGAAGCTTATCTAATACGGTAAGTATCCTAAAATGGAAAACACTGATAAAAGTAGAAACTCTCTAGTCATAGAAACTTAGTAAAATAAGAAACTTTCTAAAAATGGAAACTTTATAAAAATAGTAACTTACTAGGAATAGAAACTTAGTAAAACAAACTATACTTAAACACATACTTAAACTTAAACATGGGCAAAACACTTAACTACTCTTAAATGTCAATAGGTTGACTTTCCTGCTCACTCGTTCAACTCTTTATTCCGAGGAATAACTCTCTCTCTACTTACTAAGGTGAATTCATAGCCCCTCTTTATTGCTAGCAAACTTACTTGCTTTACTTGGGGTGAGACACATGCTGTTTTTACTTTTTATAATTTAGACACAAGTACCAAACTGTTAAACTATGCTATACCCGGCTATGTCCGACTAAGTCCCTACAGTGATATTTTTAATTGCTGCGGCATGCTTAATTATTGGGGGTAGGCCTATCGGGAGTAACGTCCCCGATACATTTGACCAAGTCATTGTATTACTTAATAATGAAATTTAACCGACAAGGATAGACACAACTTATCATGGGGCAAACTTGAACGTTTAGTCTAAATATCACGCATTGGCATAACTTTTTGATCCTGCGGGAGATCAACTTTACAAACTAAATCTTGTGGTCTAAAACAACGACAAACTTTTTGTTAAACCTATGAACTTCACTCAACCTTTTTGGTTGACACTTTAGCATGCTTTGTCTCAGGTGCTGTTTGATTCAAGCTCTTATACTTACTGCTTATGTGATGCTACTTGGACATAGGATCAAGAGATATCGCATTTATTACTTCTGCATGTGAACATTTACGTTATTGTTATTCCTGTCATTGTAACGACATTTCATTTTCTGCTGCGTACTCATTAAAGTTAAATTCATCATTTAGTATTGTTCTCATTTATTATAATATGTTGGTATGTTTTGATATTAGTGATGTTCCTTCCAGACCCTATTGGGAGGACGTTACAGATTGGTATCAGAGCATAACCAGGCTGTTATAGAGAACCAAGATTGCATTTTTATGTGTGCCTTACTTGTTAGCTAGGGTGCCTTAGCAATCTAGGAAACTATAACCTTTCCTGCCTTAGACTTTAAAGCACTTAGGATTGCCTTGTAATCTTAAAACATATGCCTTACAATCCTATCCTAAAACTGATCAAAATCTCCTTCCTAATGTTAGGATGTCTAATTATCATCAAACGACCAAAATGAATCTTTTCAAGCCAACCGAAAAAGATACTGAAAGGTCTTCCACAGAAAGACCAGTCCAAAGTCCACCTTATAGCTTTGGTGGTCCTCCCTCACCAAATTATAGCCCAAATACTACTCTAAAGTTACATGTGAAATGTCCCGTTCTTATTGATTAAAAACGTTCCATATTAATTGATTTCGTTGCGAGGTTTTGACCTCTATATGAGACGTTTTTCAAAGACTGCATTCATTTTTAAAACAAACCATAACCTTTATTTCATAGATAAAGGTTTTAAAAAAAAGCTTTACGTAGATTATCAAATAATGATAATCTAAGATATCCTGTTTACACACGACCATTACATAATGGTTTACAATACAAATATGTTACAACAAAATAAGTTTCTTGAATGCAGTTTTTACATAATATCATACAAGCATGGACTCCAAATCTCGTCCTTATTTAAGTATGCGACAGCGGAAGCTCTTAATAATCACCTGAGAATAAACATGCTTAAAACGTCAACAAAAAATGTTGGTGAGTTATAGGTTTAACCTATATATATCAAATCATAATAATAGACCACAAGATTTCAGATTTCAATACACATCCCATACATAGAGATAAAAATCATTCATATGGTGAACACCTGGTAACCGACATTAACAAGATGCATATATAAGAATATCCCCATCATTCCGGGACACCCTTCGGATATGATATAAATTTCGAAGTACTAAAGCATCCGGTACTTTGGATGGGGTTTGTTAGGCCCAATAGATCTATCTTTAGGATTCGCGTCAATTAGGGTGTCTGTTCCCTAATTCTTAGATTACCAGACTTAATAAAAAGGGGCATATTCGATTTCGATAATTCAACCATAGAATGTAGTTTCACGTACTTGTGTCTATTTTGTAAATCATTTATAAAACCTGCATGTATTCTCATCCCAAAAATATTAGATTTTAAAAGTGGGACTATAACTCACTTTCACAGAATTTTACTTCGTCGGGAAGTAAGACTTGGCCACTGGTTGGTTCACGAACCTATAACAATATATACATATATATCAAAGTATGTTCAAAATATATTTACAACACTTTTAATATATTTTGATGTTTTAAGTTTATTAAGTCAGCTGTCCTCGTTAGTAACCTACAACTAGTTGTCCACAGTTAGATGTACAGAAATAAATCGATAAATATTATCTTGAATCAATCCACGACCCAGTGTATACGTATCTCAGTATTGATCACAACTCAAACTATATATATTTTGGAATCAACCTCAACCCTGTATAGCTAACTCCAACATTCACATATAGAGTGTCTATGGTTGTTCCGAAATATATATAGATGTGTCGACATGATAGGTCGAAACATTGTATACGTGTCTATGGTATCTCAAGATTACATAATATACAATACAAGTTGATTAAGTTATGGTTGGAATAGATTTGTTACCAATTTTCACGTAGCTAAAATGAGAAAAATTATCCAATCTTGTTTTACCCATAACTTCTTCATTTTAAATCCGTTTTGAGTGAATCAAATTGCTATGGTTTCATATTGAACTCTATTTTATGAATCTAAACAGAAAAAGTATAGGTTTATAGTCGGAAAAATAAGTTACAAGTCGTTTTTGTAAAGGTAGTCATTTCAGTCGAAAGAACGACGTCTAGATGACCATTTTAGAAAACATACTTCCACTTTGAGTTTAACCATAATTTTTGGATATAGTTTCATGTTCATAATAAAAATCATTTTCTCAGAATAACAACTTTTAAATCAAAGTTTATCATAGTTTTTAATTAACTAACCCAAAACAGCCCGCGGTGTTACTACGACGGCGTAAATCCGGTTTTACGGTGTTTTTCGTGTTTCCAGGTTTTAAATCATTAAGCTAGCATATCATATAGATAGAGAACATGTGTTTAGTTGATTTTAAAAGTCAAGTTAGAAGGATTAACTTTTATTTGCGAACAAGTTTAGAATTAACTAAACTATGTTCTAGTGATTACAAGTTTAAACCTTCGAATAAGATAGCTTTATATGTATGAATCGAATGATGTTATGAACATCATTACTACCTTAAGTTCCTTGGATAAACCTACTGGAAAAGAGAAAATTGGATCTAGCTTCAATGGATCCTTGGATGGCTCGAAGTTCTTGAAGCATCATGACACGAAAACAAGTTCAAGTAAGATCATCACTTGAAATAAGATTGTTATAGTTTTAGAAATTGAACCAAAGTTTGAATATGATTATTACCTTGTATTAGAATGATAACCTACTGTAAGAAACAAAGATTTCTTGAGGTTGGATGATCACCTTACAAGATTGGAAGTGAGCTAGCAAACTTGAAAGTATTCTTGATTTTATGTAACTAGAACTTGTAGAATTTATGAAGAACACTTAGAACTTGAAGATAGAACTTGAGAGAGATTAAATAGATGAAGAAAATTGAAGAATGAAAGTGTTTGTAGGTGTTTTTGGTCGTTGGTGTATGGATTAGATATAAAGGATATGTAATTTTGTTTTCATGTAAATAAGTCATGAATGATTACTCATATTTTTGTAATTTTATGAGATATTTCATGCTAGTTGCCAAATGATGGTTCCCACATGTGTTAGGTGACTCACATGGGCTACTAAGAGCTGATCATTGGAGTGTATATACCAATAGTACATACATCTAAAAGCTGTGTATTGTACGAGTACGAATACGGGTGCATACGAGTAGAATTGTTGATGAAACTGAACGAGGATGTAATTGTAAGCATTTTTGTTAAGTAGAAGTATTTTGATAAGTGTATTGAAGTCTTTCAAAAGTGTATAAATACATATTAAAACACTACATGTATATACATTTTAACTGAGTCGTTAAGTCATCGTTAGTCGTTACATGTAAGTGTTGTTTTGAAACCTTTAGGTTAACGATCTTGTTAAATGTTGTTAACCCAATGTTTATAATATCAAATGAGATTTTAAATTATTATATTATCATGATATTATCATGTATGAATATCTCTTAATATGATATATATACATTAAATCTCTTTACAACGATAATCGTTACATATATGTCTCGTTTAAAAATCATTAAGTTAGTAGTCTTGTTTTTACATATGTAGTTCATTGTTAATATACTTAATGATATGTTTACTTATCATAGTATCATGTTAACTATATATATATCCATATATATGTCATCATATAGTTTTTACAAGTTTTAACGTTCGTGAATCACCGGTCAACTTGGGTGGTCAATTGTCTATATGAAACATATTTCAATTAATCAAGTCTTAACAAGTTTGATTGCTTAACATGTTGGAAACATTTAATCATGTAAATATCAATCTCAATTAATATATATAAACATGGAAAAGTTCGGGTCACTACAGTACCTACCCGTTAAATAAATTTCGTCCCGAAATTTTAAGCTGTTGAAGGTGTTGACGAATCTTCTGGAAATAGATGCGGGTATTTCTTCTTCATCTGATCTTCACGCTCCCAGGTGAACTTGGGTCCTCTACGAGCATTCCATCGAACCTTAACAATTGGTATCTTGTTTTGCTTAAGTCTTTTAACCTCACGATCCATTATTTCGACGGGTTCTTCGATGAATTGAAGTTTTTCGTTGATTTGGATTTCATCTAACGGTATAGTGAGATCTTCTTTAGCAAAACATTTCTTCAAATTCGAGACGTGGAAAGTGTTATGTACAGCTGCGAGTTGTTGAGGTAACTCAAGTCGGTAAGCTACTGGTCCGACACGATCAATAATCTTGAATGGTCCAATAAACCTTGGATTTAATTTCCCTCGTTTACCAAATCGAACAACGCCTTTCCAAGGTGCAACTTTAAGCATGACCATCTCTCCAATTTCAAATTCTATATCTTTTCTTTTAATGTCAGCGTAGCTCTTTTGTCGACTTTGGGCGGTTTTCAACCGTTGTTGAATTTGGATGATCTTCTCGGTAGTTTCTTGTATAATCTCCGGACCCGTAATCTGTCTATCCCCTACTTCACTCCAACAAATCGGAGACCTGCACTTTCTACCATAAAGTGCTTCAAACGGCGCCATCTCAATGCTTGAATGATAGCTGTTGTTGTAGGAAAATTCTGCTAACGGTAGATGTCGATCCCAACTGTTTCCGAAATCAATAACACATGCTCGTAGCATGTCTTCAAGCGTTTGTATCGTCCTTTCGCTCTACCCATCAGTTTGTGGATGATAGGCAGTACTCATGTCTAGACGAGTTCCTAATGCTTGCTGTAATGTCTGCCAGAATCTTGAAATAAATCTGCCATCCCTATCAGAGATAATAGAGATTGGTATTCCATGTCTGGAGACGACTTCCTTCAAATACAGTCGTGCTAACTTCTCCATCTTGTCATCTTCTCTTATTGGCAGGAAGTGTGCTGATTTGGTGAGACGATCAACTATTACCCAAATAGAATCAAAACCACTTGCAGTCCTTGGCAATTTAGTGATGAAATCCATGGTAATGTTTTCCCATTTCCATTCCGGGATTTCGGGTTGTTGAAGTAGACCTGATGGTTTTTGATGCTCAGCTTTGACCTTAGAACACGTCAAACATTCTCCTACGTATTTAGCAACATCGGCTTTCATACCAGGCCACCAAAAATGTTTCTTGAGATCCTTGTACATCTTCCCCGTTCCAGGATGTATTGAGTATCTGGTTTTATGAGCTTCTCTAAGTACCATTTCTCTCATATCTCCAAATTTTGGTACCCAAATCCTTTCAGCCCTATACCGGGTTCCGTCTTCCTGAATATTAAGATGCTTCTCCGATCCTTTGGGTATTTCATCCTTTAAATTTCCCTCTTTTAAAACTCCTTGTTGCGCCTCCTTTATTTGAGTAGTAAGGTTATTATGAATCATTATGTTCATAGATTTTACTCGAATGGGTTCTCTGTCCTTCCTGCTCAAGGCATCGGCTACCACATTTGCCTTCCCCGGGTGGTAACGAATCTCAAAGTCGTAATCATTCAACAATTTAATCCACCTACGCTGCCTCATATTCAGTTGTTTCTGATTAAATATGTGTTGAAGACTTTTGTGGTCGGTATATATAATACTTTTGACCCCATATAAGTAGTGCCTCCAAGTCTTTAATGCAAAAACAACCGCGCCTAATTCCAAATCATGCGTCGTATAATTTTGTTCGTGAATCTTCAATTGTCTAGACGCATAAGCAATCACCTTCATTCGTTGCATTAATACACAACCGAGACCTTGCTTTGATGCGTCACAATAAATCACAAAATCATCATTCCCTTCAGGCAATGACAATATAGGTGCCGTAGTTAGCTTTTTCTTCAATAACTGAAACGCTTTCTCTTGTCCATCTTTCCATTCAAATTTCTTCCCTTTATGCGTTAATGCAGTCAAGGGTTTTGCTATTCTGGAAAAGTCTTAGATGAACCTTCTGTAGTAACCAGCTAGTCCTAAAAACTGGCGTATGTGTTTTGGAGTTTTTGGGGTTTCCCACTTTTCAACAGTTTCTTTCTTTGCCGGATCCACCTTAATACCTTCTTTGTTCACTATGTGACCGGGGAATTGAACTTCTTCCAACCAAAATGCACACTTTGAAAACTTAGCGTACAATTCTTCCTTCCTCAATACTTCTAACACCTTTCTCAAATGTTCACCGTGTTCTTGGTCATTCTTTGAGTAAATAAGTATGTCATCAATGAAAACAATGACAAACTTGTCAAGGTATGGTCCACACACTCGGTTCATAAGGTCCATGAACACAGCTGGTGCATTAGTTAAACCAAACGGCATGACCATAAACTCGTAATGACCGTAACGTGTTCTGAAAGCAGTCTTTGGAATATCATCTTCTTTCACCCGCATTTGATGATACCCGGAACGTAAGTCAATCTTTGTATAAACAGACGAGCCTTGTAGTTGATGAAATAAGTCGTCGATTCTCGGTAGTGGGTAGCGGTTCTTGATGGTAAGTTTGGTCAACTCTCGGTAGTCGATACACAACCTGAATGTACCATCTTTCTTCTTGACAAACAAAATAGGAGCTCCCCACGGTGATGTGCTTGGTCGAATGAAACCACGCTCTAAAAGTTCTTGTAATTGGCTTTGCAGTTCTTTCATCTCGCTGGGTGCGAGTCTGTAAGGAGCACGAGCTATTGGTGCAGCTCCTGGTACAAGATCTATTTGAAATTCAACGGATCGATGTGGGGGTAATCCCGGTAATTCTTTCGGAAATACATCGGGAAATTCTTTTGCAATGGGAACATCATTGATGCTCTTTTCTTCAGTTTGTACTTTCTCGACGTGTGCTAGAACAGCATAGCAACCTTTTTTATTAGTTTTTGTGCCTTCAAATTACTAATAAGATGTAGCTTCGTGTTGCCTTTTTCTCCGTACACCATTAAGGGTTTTCCTTTTTCTCGTATAATGCGAATTGCATTTTTGTAACAAACGATCTCTGCTTTCACTTCTTTCAACCAGTCCATACCGATTATCACATCAAAACTCCCTAACTCTACTGGTATCAAATCAATCTTAAATGTTTCGCTAACCAGTTTAATTTCTCGATTCCGACATATATTATCTGCTGAAATTAATTTACCATTTGCTAATTCGAGTAAAAATTTACTATCCAAAGGCGTCAATGGACAACTTAATTTAGCACAAAAATCTCTACTCATATAGCTTCTATCCGCACCCAAATCAAATAAAACGTAAGCAGATTTATTGTCAATAAGAAACGTACCCGTAACAAGCTCCGGGTCTTCCTGTGCCTCTGCCGCATTAATATTGAAAACTCTTCCGCGGCCTTGTCCATTCGTGTTCTCCTGGTTCGGGCAATTTCTAATAATGTGGCCCGGTTTTCCACATTTATAACAAACTACATTGGCATAACTTGCTCCGACACTACTTGCTCTGCCATTACTCGTTCCGACACCATTTGTTCCTTTCGTTCTATTAACCCCTGGTCCATAGACCTCACACTTCGCTGCGCTATGACCATTTCTTTTACACTTGTTACAAAATTTGGTGCAGAACCCCGAGTGATACTTTTCACACCTTTGGCATAGCTGCTTCTGATTGTTGTTGTTGTTGCGGTTATTATTGTTGTTGGGATGATTGTTGTAGTTGCTATTGTTGTTGTTGTTGTTGGGCCGTTTGTTGTAGTTGCGATTGATGTTGCGATTGTTGGGATAATTGTTGCGATTATTGTTGTAATTACTGTTGTTGTTGTATTGGTGATTCTTATCACCGTTTTTCTCCCACTTTCTTTTGACTTGCTTCACATTGGCCTCTTCAGCAGTTTGTTCTTTAATTCTTTCTTCAATCTGGTTCACTAGTTTGTGAGCCATTCTACATGCCTGTTGTATGGAGGCGGGCTCGTGTGAACTTATATCTTCTTGGATTCTTTCCGGTAATCCTTTCACAAACGAGTCGATCTTCTCTTCCTCATCTTCGAATGCTCCCGGACACAATAGGCACAATTCTGTGAATCGTCTTTCATACGTGGTAATATCAAATCCTTGGGTTCGTAACCCTCTAAGTTCTGTCTTGAGCTTATTGACCTCGGTTCTGGGACGGTACTTCTCGTTCATCAAGTGCTTGAATGCTGACCACGGTAGTGCGTACGCATCGTCTTGTCCCACTTACTCTAGATAGGTATTCCACCATGTTAACGCAGAACCTGTGAAGGTATGCGTAGCGTACTTCACTTTGTCCTTTTCAGTACACTTACTTATGGAAAACACCGATTCGACCTTCTCGGTCCACCGTTTCAATCCGATCGGTCCTTCGGTTCCATCAAATTCCAAAGGTTTGCAGGCAGTGAATTCTTTGTAGCTGCATCCTACACGATTTCCTGTACAGCTAGATCCAAGGTTATTGTTGGTATGTAGCGCAGCCTGTACTGCGGCTATGTTTGAAGCTAGAAAAGTACGGAATTCCTCTTCATTCATATTCACGGTGTGTCGAGTAGTCGGTGCCATTTCCTTCAAAATTATCAAATGGAACAAGTTAATCATACAGAATATTAAGAGTAGTTAATAGTATTTCGTAGCATAATATGAACTCATTTATAAAAGCTTTTTCTTCATATTAGCGTTTTATAAGTTTAAATTCGGGTAGTACCTACCCGTTAAGTTCATACTTAGTAGCTAATATACAATTCAACTACTACAATTCTATATGAAAAACTGATTATAATAATAATATTTCGCGTTCAAACTTTTATACAATATTTTACAAACTTACAATACCGCTTATTTTACATAAAGCATGAAATATAGCACACAATAACTTTGATACAAGATAGTTGTGAAGATAATTCTAGCTAGTACACAAGTCGTTCAGCAAAGGCAATAAAGACACGTAATTCATACGTCCAGAAACAAGTCATGCATTCTGGTTTTACTAGGACTACTTCCCATCCTTGGTCTTGTGGAACATAACCGTTATGGACGTTGATAAGACAGCATGTTGTAATGTCGTCAAAGGGACGAGGGTTACGTAATGTCCAACAGTCATGTAACAATCTAAAAACCTCATTTCTTACCCCAATTACCGACTCCGTCACTTGTGGGAACGTTTTGTTTAATAGTTGTAGCCCGATGTTCTTGTTCTCACTTTGGTGAGAAGCGAACATTACTAATTCGTAAGCATAACATGCTTCTTTATGTTGCATGTTAGCCGCTTTTTCTAAATCACGAAGTCCAATATTCGGATATATTGAGTCAAAATAATTTCTTAACCCATTGCGTAAAATAGCATTTGGGTTCCCCGCAATATATGCGTCAAAGTAAACACATCGTAACTTATGGATTTCCCAATGTGATATCCCCCATCTTTCGAACGAAAGCCTTTTATAAACCAAGGCATTCTTGGAACGTTCTTCGAATGTCTTACAAACTGATCTCGCCTTAAATAGTTGTGTCGAAGAATTCTACCGACTCTAGACAAGATT